>NW_026716557.1:0-16400 GCF_029784015.1 Lycium ferocissimum
AATTTCTAGTTTTAGGCTGTTGGGGGTTGATCGAGTCAAGATGACCTCTTTTGGGAATTCTGAGTGCATGAGTGAGTTCATAGCGTCGTTTGTACTTAGTTTGCATATTTGGTGGGTGTCCAGGGTTCCGCGTGTGTTTTGGGTGTCAAAACCAAGTTCAGACAACAAAATTTGGTGTCCAGTTCTGGTTTTCTTCTTCACAATCACGTGCCTCTGTGAGACAGGCCATCGCGATCGCGTTGGTGTCTCTAGCAAACGCGAGATGGGGCATGTCTGGGATGGCTGAGTCGCAGGTCATCGCATTCGCATAACTAGTCCCGCGATAACGATGAACCCAGCTGTGCTTAGTCGCAAATGGGCATTGTGATCACGATGGCCCAGGCCGCGATCGCGATAAAAACTACTAAAACAATGAAATAAATTCCCCAACTTCGAAAACTATTTCCCATTTCCAAATTTTAAGTTCTTAAGTTCGTTTCGGAGAGTTTCGAAGAAGGTTCCACTAATCTAAGTTTTGGGGCAAGTTCCTAGTCCTCTTCTAGGCTTAAGTACATGATTTTATCCTTAGATTCACAACTTAATCCATGATTCTAGGTGGGGAAATAAGGGTTTGCATGAATTGGGGTTTTGGGTAATTTATGAAATTGAAGGCCTAATGGTGATTAGAATTTCATAAAATTAAGGATTGTGATTATCTAGATTACGAGTAACGCAATTTTGCTCTTAATTGCCAGTTTTCCCTTAGGGCTCCGTATGAGTTATTTTGGTTTTGTTTTTGGGTTTCCATTTATATGTAGCAATAAGGCTATTGATGGGTTCATAATATCATATAGGTTACTAATTTGACCATGTTAGGTTCAATTTTTCCGATAAACCACCGTTTTTACCTTTGGGGTTGGGTTTGGGCTTTGGGGTTGACTTTTGAACTTGAATCTATTTTGCAAATATTTGAACATCCTTATGATTGTACATTAATATAGAAATTGGTAATTGTTAAACTTTGCTCATTCGGAGGCGATTTGAAAGGGAAAGACTCAAGTCGGATAATTCTTAGCACTTGTTTGACACTGTGGTAGGTAACGACTTACTTATGTTTAGACTTCGATTAGAGATGTATGTAAATGGTAGTTATTGACAGCGAAAGTATGATAGGCCTTCGGACATAGTGGTGGTGATAAACCCACTGGTTTGGTATGGATGTTGTTATTTGGGCTTGCCGCCATACTTGTTGATATGTTGTTATTACTGATTTAATCGTTTGTCATTGATATCTCGCTTATCTCGTGAAAAGAGAAGGATTATGTATTGATGACTTGGTTGAGTTCGACATTCATGATATATATACATTTATTGCTTCTATGATTTGAGATGTTGTTGAAATTGATCCTTGTATTTACATATCATCTATCCGCATGCATAAATGGTTACAATGGTAAGAATAATAATCTGGGTGGGCCCTAGTGGCAATATGTGTGGGCCCAAGTAGCAATGGTAACAATGATAATCTGTGTGGCCCAAGTGGCCATATGTGTGGGTACATGCACTTTGCAGGTCCCCCATGGGTCATGACTTTGAGGCATTTCCCTTAGCATGTGTTTACGTGATCAGAGAAGAGGCCTGGGGGCATTGCAAGGCATTGCATAGCATGACATTGCCTTTGCATTGCATCCGCTTGATTATTCATGATTGCTTATTCTTGTACATTCTGTCTGATCTTATACTTGAATATGCGTGACCGAATCATTGTTGGCCAATGATTCTTATGAGTACTAGTGTTGTACTCATACTACTCTTGTTGCACTTTTCTTGAGTGCAGAGTTCATCACTGGATCCAGTTCGCGACCTCTAGAGTGATTCCGAGACCTTCCTTCTTGAGATATTAGGGTGAGCCACATGCCAGATCTGCAATACTGGATCCCCTCCTGTTAATCTGTCTAATTTTTATTACTAAGATATATTTATTTATGTATTTTGAGACTTTTACTTAGTACTTCAGAGGTTGTATTGAGATTAGAAGCTCTTGTACGAGTTCAGACCAGGTTTTGGGGTTTGTAGTGTTTCATACTTCTGCACTTATGTTATTTATATATCTATTGTGACTTCGGTATATTTCTGTATTTACTTCCACATTTCTTGATTAAATGAAGTGATTTAAGGGAAGGGTTCGCCCATCAGGGGGATAGTGTGGGGTGCCCTCATTATTCACGAAATGATCATGACACGAAATTAGATCATAGATCGGAATTTCTTTTTTTGTTTTTTTCGATGTCAGGGGTATTTTCGATCATTTTTTATTACTTAAAGTGCCAAAGGCAAAAATTAAAGACCATCAATTTGAGGGGCAAAAATTAAAGGCCACCCTGAGATAGGGGCAATCGTATGAATTGTAGGGTTCTGTAACAATCACTAACTTTCTACAGAATCATAAATTCTACTTATGCAAAGCATGAATACCCTTCACGAATTCCTGACTCCGCCATTGAACCAAATGGAAATCGCATTGCAAAGTGGAGACTATTTGTAATTGATAATTCGTATTAGAGGTTTCGAACTAAACAAGAAGGAAAAAATGAGCAAAATAATTCTAGAAACACTTTTGAATGTCTAGAACTTGCTGTAAGACTGAAGCAAAAGCTTTTAGAATCAAACCCAATTATTACTCCAACTTCAAAAAATAAACAGTAATCCCGTTCCAAAAACTTGGGCTTATTTTGAAAGTCCAAAGTCATCTGTTAAATAGATTTTCCTATTGGGTATTGGTCAAGGCCCAAACTTATTCAAAAGAAAAAAAAATAAATTTTGTTTATGTCAGGACCCAAACTGCAGGGCCGCGATTAGCACCCTGCCCTTATTTGATCGTGCACCAACGTACATCACTATCTATTTATCATCAGACTCGTCGTAGGCAGATAAGGCCACATTAACATGTACCCATAAAAGGAAAGGAAAGACTCCATATGAACAGGCAAAGCCAAAAGATATATATATACATATGTGGGCCGACAAGGCTGCCATAATAAACTAACATGACACAACCACAACTGTACATAGGACACTATCTGCAAAGCCTTTAAAAGAAAACAAGACCATCATACATATAAGTCGGAACAGTTCCCCGACATACCCATAAGCAAAATGGCATATATAATGTACCCTGACTCGGTAATGCTCCGAAATAAAATGGAGCTCACCAACCAAAAGCTGATATCCAGGGACCGCCTACAGTAGAGGGTCCTCTACTCGTCTACTTGATCCTGTACGACATGAAATATAGCGCCCCCAGGCAAAGGGACATCAGTACGAATAATGTACTGAATATGTAAGGCAGAAACGAAACATAACAATAAGACATTATCAATGAAAGAGACATCTTACCTTTACCATGCGGGCTATGAACATGCATATGTATGCTATTATATATATATATATATAACGCCATTGGCCTCATTGGGCATCTTACCTTACCATAACAGCCTCTGTGGGCATAATCATCATCATGTAACCAGTTGATCAGGTAGTGGTGCGTATATTACGTCATTTCCTTTCCTATAACCCATATAGGTATCATATATCCGTATATCATCCTCCGATTTCGTTATGAACATCACCATAGTCATTAAGTGCCTCAATGGGACTTGGGAATCATACATATGAACATTCTTGAAAACAGTATCATAAGGGAGTGAACAACATGGACATCCCTAACTGCTAAGGGTAGAATCATTATGGAATAACGTTTCGTTTACGTTTAGTTTCACTTCAGAACATGCTAAAAGAAGAAGGATGAGCCTTAACATACCATTGTCGCTAATAACTCAATATATATACTACCAGTAGTACTCCAACCTACATTGAGTTATTAGAACTATGGTTAATGCCATGGAAGAACTCAAAACACATTTCTAAGCTAGTAGCTCTCTTACAAAAAATTGGGCAACACTTCCCCTACATTTCCTCACTTTCCTAAATCCAAAACAGCACCAACAACAATATTAACAACATCAGTGAGACCGGGATCAAGAAGGAAGAAACAAGCACGAGCGCTAAGACTTTCTTTCGGACCGGGAGTATTGCATCAGAAGTGGTTGATCAGAAGAAGTCGGAGGAAAACCGTAAGGTCCGCTTTATCCGGGGCAAACTCCTCATCACAGTCAGTCCGGTTTCTCCATGGCCGAGTTGATCGTGGCCGTTAGTCCGGTTTCGCCATGGCCGAGTTGATCGTTGCCGTTAGTCCGATTTCTCCATGACTGAGTTGGTCGTGGCCGTTGGTCCGGTTGATCAGTTATTCAATTGCCACGTGTCAAGACCGTTTTGCCACATAATGCTGCCAATCGTATGGGTGTCAGACCGTACGACCCAACTTTATCCTTTTAGGGCTTTCTTTATTCTAAAAAAAAGGCTTTATGTTGTATGAAAGGCCCATAGGGCAAAACTATAAATAGGGGCACTTCCCTACTTTTAAGGGTTAGCTTTTTTCAGATCTAGAACATTGTAATAGAAATTATATTGAAGCTCTCTCTCTCTCTCTCTCTCTCTCTCTTTCTATAATTTTGGTCCGGATTTGTAGTGTTCTTTGGCTTAATTCATCCATCCAATACGATATAGTACCATAATACGCATATATATTTAGCTTGAATATATAATATCAACATATTTGTCCAAGTTATTAACACATATATTTATATATATATAAGTCACTGTACACGAATCCACACATATATTCCCTCAAAAACCAAAATAGATTGAAGTTTATCCACATATCCTATACCTCACTTACAAATTCAATTGATTACCTAAATTTCGGGTAAACAGTTTGGCGCCCACCGTGGGGCTAGGATAATAGTGGTCTTTGATCTCGGTTTCTATCGCTCACCCATTAAGATTTTTTCAATCTTTTGTTCGTCTCTGTGAAAACGGACCAAATGGCAAGCAGTGGACAATCTGGTCACGTCAACAACAACGAGATTGTGGCCGAAAATGAGAACAGTGGGCTACGGGGATTACCAGCGGAACCCATCGACCCAAACCCCGTTGATTCGAGGGAGGGCCTCAACCGACAGAACACCGTGAACCAGGAGAATGCCGCCCAGCCGGCCACCGATCCCTTAAATACTCACAATTCAATTACTTTGTCCCGGGCACAAGGCCAGAAAGTGCCGAATACCCCGGATGATATTAACTTACGTCTAATTTTTGAAATGTTGCAGGAACAGAGAGCAGCTATTGCCGAACAAGGAGTCGCAATAGCCCAGTTGCAAAGCAAAAATGATGAAACGGCTCCGGAGAAGACGAAAGGTGTTGCCGAACCCAGAAGGGACGAAGCACGGATGGTCGAGAGCAATGGGTCCGGAGCTGGTTCGTCCACCGAAGTGCTGAGAATGCTCGAAACATTGGCGAAGCGGGTAGACTCAACCGAGAAGAGGGTGGAAACATATAACTCTCGGGTGGACCAGATCCCGGGGGCTCCCCCCATTCTGAAAGGACCGGATTCGAAGAGGTACATTCAGAGGCCTTTTCCTCCGAGTGCGGCTCCGAAATTGATCCCGAAGAGGTTCAAAATGCCGGATATCCAGAAATATGACGGCACAACGGACCCTCAGGAACACGTGACTTCATACACCTGTGCCATAAAAGGCAATGATGTTGAAGAGGATGAGATTGAATCCGTGTTATTGAAAAAGTTTGGAGAAACTCTGTCAAAGGGAGCATTGACTTGGTACGACCATCTGCCCGAGCATTCAATCACTTCTTTCGAAATGCTCGCGGATGCGTTCATAAAAGCTCATGCCGGTGCCAAAAAGGTGCAGGCCCGTAAGGCGGATATTTTTCGGATAGCCCAAAGGGATGATGAGTTATTGCGTGAATTTGTCAACCGGTTCCAAAGGGAACGGATGGAGCTCCCTCCGGTTCTGGAGGAATGGGCTGCACAAGCTTTTACCAAAGGACTCAATCCTCGGAGTTCGACGGCCTCGTTCAAACTAAAGGAAAACTTGCTGGAATACGAGGCTGTGACCTGGGCGGATGTCCACAACAGATACGAATCAAAGATTCGGGTAGAGGATGACCAACTCGAACTTCCCCCGGGGCCCGTAAATATGAACAAAAGCTCTGAGAGATCGAGGAAAAATTACGATCCGGAGTCAAGACCATCGAGGGAAAGATATCGGCCATACTCTCATTCAGAAAAGCCAAGCTTCAGGTCGAAAAATCGAGGATTGGTCCCGGCCAATTCTCCAGCCGGGGAGATAAACGAACCGAGCGGCCATCGAATAGTCGAGGTCTGTCATTTAGAAGTGATGCCGGAAGCTCGGCTACCAACAGAGACCCGCCAAGGATATCGGAATACAACTTCAGTGTCAATACCTCGGATCTCGTCTCGGCCATAGGTCGTATCGCAGAAGCAAGGTGGCCGAGACCATTGAGATCAGATCCCGGTCAGCGGGATCCGAACATGATATGTGAATACCACGGAACTCATGGGCACAGAACTGAAGACTGTCGCCAATTAAGAGAGGAGGTGGCCCGTTTACTGAAAAATGGTCACCTTCGTGAATTCCTGAGTGAGCGGGCTAAAGGCCACTACAAGGAAAGGGAGTCAAACAAACGGGTTGAACCGGTAGAACCTCAGCATATAATCAACATGATAATTGGGGGTACTGATGCTCCTAGAGGGCCGGTGATGAAACGGACAAAGGTTTCCATTGTTCGTGAGAAGCGCAGCCGGGATTACGTACCCGAGGGTTCCATCTCTTTCAGCAACGAGGATGCAGAAGGCATCATTCAACCGCACAATGATGCGTTGGTAATTTCTATTCTTATTTTTAAATCACAAGTTAAATGTATTTTGATTGACCCAGGTAGCTCGGCCAACATCATTTGGTGGAGAGTGATTGAACAACTAAGGCTACTCGATCAGATCGTACCGGTAGCCCGAGTGCTCAGCGGGTTCAATATGGCGAGTGAAATCACGAAGGGTGAGATTTCTTTGCAGGTCAACATTGATGGCACTATTCAACAAACGGTGTTCTATGTACTTGAAGGATATATGAAGTATAATGCATTGTTGGGTAGACCATAGATACATAGAATGAGGGCCGTGCCATCGACGTTACATCAGCTGCTGAAATTCCTGACCCCGGAGGGGATAAAAACCATCCGGGGAGAACAACCCGCCGCAAGAGAGATGTTCGCGGTCGAGGAAGCGTCACCTCTTCCCAAGAAATCGGATAAAAAAGAAGAAGAGTCAACCGGGGGCAAGGACTCCAAATAGCAACTACAAGACACGGGTTCGACAACGGAGCGTATAAAAGGGTTGGACCGGGCATGAAGAGGATGATTTCGGTATACCCGCATCATTCGTCTTGCCGGATGACTCGGATGCAACCAAGTCTAGTAGAGGAGTTGGAGCAAGTCATCTTGTTTGAATATCTACCGGATAGAAAGGTATACCTGGGCACGGGGTTAACCTCGGAGCTCAGGAACAAGTTAATTAAATTCCTTCAAGCTAATGCCGATTGTTTCGCATGGTCGCATATAGATATGACAGGTGTGCCGCCGGAAGTAACAACTCACAAGCTCAGCCTCGACGGGAGATTTCCCCCGGTGAAGCAGAAGCGGAGGCCTATGGCAGAACCGAAGCACGCCTTCGTAAAGGATGAGGTAACAAAGCTTTTGAAAATAGGCTCTATTCGGGAGGTAAAATACCCGGATTGGCTGGCTAACGTAGTGGTGGTGCCGAAAAAAAGGTAATAAATTTCGAATGTGCGTTGATTATAAGGACCTAAACAAAGCATGCCCGAAGGATTCATTTCGATGCCTCACATCGATAGAATGATCGATGCGACGGCCGGCATGAGATGTTAAGTTTTCTCGATGCTTACTCCGGTATAACCAAATCCGGATGCACCCGGAGGATCAAGAGAAAACATCCTTTATTACCGGTATGGGACTTATCGTTACAATGTCATGCCCTTCGGATTAAAAAATACCGGTGCAACTTACCAACGCCTAGTTAATGGGATGTTCGAAGAACAGATAGGAAAAACAATGGAAGTTTATATTGATGACATGGTTGTCAAGTCCCTGGAAACAGAGGACCATTTAAAACATTTGCAGGAAACCTTCGATGTGCTCCGAAAATACAACATGAAGCTTAACCCGGAGAAATGCGCTTTCGGTGTCCGGTCGGGCAAGTTCCTGGGTTTCATGGTGTCTAACCGGGGAATTGAAATCAACCCGGACAAGATCAAAGCAATCGAGGATATCGAGGTGGTAAATAACGTCAAAGGAGTGCAGAGGCTCACCGGAAGGATAGCGGCGCTGAGTCGGTTCATATCGAGATCCTCGGACAAGAGTCACCGTTTCTTCTCCTTATTAAGGAAGAAGAATGACTTCACCTGGACACCGGAATGCCAAAAAGCCTTACAAGAATTGAAAGGGTACTTGTCCAGCCCGCCTCTATTGCACACACCGAAAGCGGACGAGCAGCTTTTTCTCTACCTTGCCGTGTCCGAGGTAGCGGTAAGTGGTGTTTTGGTCCGAGAAGAATCAGGTACGCAATTCCCCATATATTATGTGAGTAGAACTTTGGGGGATGCGGAGACCCGTTATCCCCATCTTGAAAAGTTGGCATTGGCATTGGTAAGTGCTTCTAGAAAGCTCAAGCCTTACTTTCAATGCCATCCGATATGTGTAGTGACTACTTACCCTCTAAAGAACATCATGCATAAACCGAAATTATCGGGTAGACTAACTAAATGGGCCGTAGAGATTAGCGGATATGATATCGAATACAAGCCTCAGACGGCCATCAAGTCCCGCATCTTAGCCGACTTTTGCAGACTTCACCCCGGCCATGGTCCCCGAGGTTGAGAAAGAACTTCTGCTAACCTCGGGAAAAGCCTCGGGTATTTGGTCGCTACACACGGACGGGGCCTCGAACCTTAAGGGTTCCGGGCTAGGAATCGTTCTTAGAACCCCTGCCGGGGATGCGGTTCGGCAATCCATTAGAACTGTTAAATTGACTAACAATGAAGCCGAGTATGAGGCTATGATTGCAGGTTTGGAATTAGCTCGGAGTATGGGGGCCGAAATAATTGAAGCAAAATGCGACTCTCTCTTGGTCGTTAACTAGGTGAATGGCGTCTTCGAGGTTAAAGACGAACGGATGCAAAGGTATCTGGAAAAAATCCAAGTGATACTTCACCGGTTTAAAGAATGGACCATGCAGCATGTACCCAGGGAGCAGAACAGCGAAGCCGATGCATTGGCTAATTTGGGATCTTCAGTCGAAGGGGAAGAAATCAACCCCGGGACTGTGGTACACTTGATGAATTCGGCGATAGAAAACGGGCATCTTCGAAATAAACACAATGGGTTTAACTTGGGATTGGCGCAACAAATACATCGACTACTTGCAAGATGGAAAGCTCCCGAGTGACCCAAAAGAATCACGGTCACTAAGGACAAAAGCAGCACGGTTCTGCTTGGTAGACGGTCAATTGTATCGACGGTCTTTCTTCGGACCCCTGGCCAAGTGTTTGGGTCCCGGAGAAACCGAGTATGTGATGAGAGAAGTACACGAGGGGACCTGCGGCAATCACTCCGGTGCTGAAGCCTTAGTCCAAAAAATTATCAGAGCCGGTTACTACTGGAACCGGATGGAGGAAGATTCGAAGAATTTTGTCCGAAAATGTGACGGGTGTCAAAGACATGCCCCGATGATTCATCAGCCCGGGGAGTTGCTGCACTCGGTGATATCACCTTGGCCCTTCATGAAGTGGGGAATGGACATTGTTGGTCCATTGCCATGGGCACCAGGTAAGGCCCGTTTTATTTTGTTTATGACTGACTATTTCTCCAAATGGGTTGAAGCGCAAGCCTTCGAAAAGATTAGAGAAAAGGAAGTTATTGACTTCATATGGGACCACATTATTTGTCGTTTCGGCATCCCGGCCGAGATAACTTGTGACAACGGCCCTCAGTTCGTTGGCGGCAAAGTTAATGATTTCCTCGAAGGGTTGAAGATCAAGAAAATCGTATCAACTCCGTATCACCCGTGTGCGAACGGACAGGCGGAATCTACGAATAAAACAATAATTCAAAATCTGAGGAAAAGACTTGAAACATCAAAGCATCACTGGAGGGAAGTACTACCGGAGGTACTGTGGGCTTACAGAACCACATCGAAATCAAGCACGGGAGAAACACCCTTCTCGTTGGTCTACGGGGCCGAAGCCCTCATTCCCGTAGAAGTTGGTGAACCGAGTCTCCGATTCAGGTACACCACCGAGGGATCAAACGAGGAGGCCATGGCCGTAAGACTCGATCTCACGGATGAACTTCGCGAAAACGCGTTGGTCCGTATTGCAGCCCAGAAGCAGAGAATGGAAAGGTACTATAACCGGAGGGCCAATTTTTGACATTTCCAAATTGGGGACTTGGTGCTTCGAAAAGTTACCTTGAACACCAAGAATCCCAACGATGGAAAACTGGGTCCGAACTGGGAAGGGCCGTACAAGATAACCGAGGTAACAGGCAAAGGATCGTATCAACTGGAATCCATGGACGGGCAACGGTTGCGCAATAACTGGAATGTGGCTCATTTGAAGAGATACTACTGCTAAGGTATGGACACTTTTGTTTATTTATTAACCTTTTTCTTTTTTGCAGGAAGTCGAGTACCGGATAAAGTTAGGTGCTAGGTCTGAAAACACGTGTTGCACTCTTTTCCTTAGTACGGTTTTGTCCCAAAATGGGTTTTCCGACAAGGTTTTTAATGAGGCAACAAGTACAACGTGTTACTAGAATAAGACGAGGACAAATGCCCGGAAACTCGGGGCCACACCCTACGAGTGGGGACTTGATAGTGCTTACCCGACTTTGCAGCTCGAATAAGCACTAGGGGACTACTATACCCACATCGAGGTTTACCCCGGTAGTTGAAAACGGAGGAGCTCAACAAAGCGAGAACACCGTGGGTCCTCGAAAATCGGACCTTTCGTATTAGGTTTCGATGTAAGGACCAAACGATCAAGAATGAATCGTGTCCACTTAATATTTGCTACGGCAAAACCAAAATCGGACCTTTCGTATTAGGTTTTGATGTAAGGACCAAACGATCAGAACGAATCGTGTCCACTTAGAATTTGCTACGGCAAAAACAGAAGGAAACGGATAAAGTCCTCATATCATGTACAAATACTTACAAAGATTATTGAAAATTCGGATTATTGCATTTCGGATATGTCTTCTTGTTAAAGCACACTACCCCGGTGATTACCGCCGAAATTCGGCATCGTTTTATTCATATACCCTACTCCGGCACTAAAGTCGAAATTCGACAAAGGCAACAAGGTCACATTGAACCGAGCCAAAATCTTTAACACCCTCGAATGGGGACTGCTACATCAGAAATTGGTAAGGCAAGGATTCAGGTGTCCGAACCTAATCTACGATAAGTGAATAGCCAAAAAATATCGGCCCTAAAAATGCCTAACGTGATTCGGAGACGTCTGAATTCACAAAGCATAAATAAGTCCCACGGGCAAACCACTCGATCCAATTCCCGGACAAAACGTGCCGGACGAAGAGAAAAGCCAAAATATAGGCATAGTCCGAAAAAGTGACTCCGAAGTCTCTGCTTGTCCTTATAACGGACCGACAATTCGGGCAAAAGTCATAACAAGCATTCAAGCAAAAGAATAAAGAGTCAACAAGAAAAATGCACATTTCATATATGTAGGTTTTTTACACCTGAAATTCCTACAAAGTTGAAAAACAAAAGCCAAAAAGGCAAAAGACAAAATAAAGGCTAAATACAGGCCCTGGTCTATCCGGTGTGTTCAGACACTGTCCGCTCGGAGTCTTCGGAGTCAGTATCGAGGGCTCTTTTGGCTTCTTCCTCGGTCCTTTTAGCCTCGAGTATCAGGGCCGGGAGATCGGCAAAGCCACGCTCGGCTTGCTCAAGGGTGACCCTCCGAGACTTCCACCGTTCATACTCTACCGCAATCGTGGAATAAGCCTCGGCAGCCTCCACACTCCTCAGGGCTTCTGCCAAATCGGCCTCAGCCCGGGCCAGCTTGGCCATTAATTCATCCCTCTCTTCATCGAGGATTCTTTGGAATTGAGTGGCCGACTCAAGCTCGGCTTTGAGAAGATCATTAGCCTCGGCCGTCTCCTCAAGTTCGATTTTCAACTCGTCGCATATTCGGGCCCTGTCCTCGGCTTTTCGCTCGAACACCCTCATTCTCTCCTTATACTTGGCACTCTCGGATTCAAGCAGCCGATGCCTCTCGGCCATGTTCACGGCATCAGACTTAACCTAGTCAAGCTCCCCTCGAAGTTGAGAGATAGTGGTCTCGAGCTCACTAAGCCTTGAAGAAAAACAAGTGTTGTCTTGGCTAAGGCCGACTTTCTCCGCTTCCAGAAGCCGGTTCTTCTCGACCATCCCGGCCAGCTCATCCTTTAATCGAAGGTTTTCGGCCTTCGCTGCGTCAAGCTCGGGTTGAAGGTTGGTAAGGGCAACAGCTCGGTTCAGTTCATCCTCCTTCACTTGCAAAAGGTGCTGGAACTTCTCCGTTTCCCGACCCTGGGCATCCAGCTGGCCTCTAAGGTCGTCTACCTCTTGCTGAGCACGGATGAAGGCTTCATTGACGAGCACCACACTCTGTAAAAGAAACGGAGAAGTTAAACGAGAAACTAAAATTCACATTGAATTACGCAAGGATAGGCTGATAAGCTTACTCGATTGCCCGCGTGCATGCCTTCGTTAATGAGACTCTGCCAGGGGACTCCGGCCATCTTCCTCTTATCCGAGTCCGAGACGAGGGGCCTCAAATAGCTTGCTACTCCCACCGGACGAGACAAAAAGCTGCAGTCCTCGGGGACGGTAATCACAGCCGATCTTGTCCTCTTAGGTTCCACACTTGGAGCCGGGAAGGTGCGCACAGGCTCTCCCTTGCACAGTTTCGGTGGACCGGCTAGCCGCCCTCGTGGCTCGAGGGATAGGGAGATGTCCGAAGCCGGCAGCTTTCCCCCGGTTGCGGGAGGAGGGTTTCCAAAAACATTTCATCGAGGTTGTCCGACCTCGGAGCAAGAGGAGAGGCCGGAAGCAAAGACCAACGGCCTCGATAGGAGCGAGGTGCCTCGGACGTTGCGGTTGGATCCCCGGCGGCAGCTGAACCGGTATCCACTGGAGCCTCGGTGTCAAATATCGGCTCAGCTCCTTGTTCGGCCTCGACAGTCGAGTCAAGCCCGGATCTCCTTGTCCTTTGCAGGGGAACCTCCTCAGAAGAGGCATCACCTGAAATATCAACGAATTCAATGGACCTTAGAGGTGCCGGGTAAAGGGTTTCTTCCCCACCTGTGAGCAGAGCCGGAGCGGAAGGTCTTTCCCCGGCTAAAGGAAGTGGCGGAACGGTGGCTTCTTCCTCTGGAACAGACTCGATGGAGGGGGCCACACCGACCCTTCGGATAATTAAATCGGGCTCTTCTTCATCTCTTAGAGCCCGAACGACGCTCCTTGCCCTTTTTCTCGGTTTCTGCCCTTTGTCCGAGGGCTTTCTCCGCCTTTTGTTGGCAGCAGCGATAATACGGGATGACCCGGCTGAATCAAATTCTGGTACCGGCACAGCTTGCTCGTCGCCTTTCCTCCTGGGCTCCACCGAGCCCTTGGGTAAACCTAAATACCGAAGAGGTTATAGAAAGGAAAAGAAAAAGTAGAAGATACATTATATCCCAATTCAAATATAGTATTACCATGATTTTGGGCAACCCATCGGCCACGCGACAGGATTCCCCATGTCAGTTCTTCATGGGTGTGTTGGCCGAGAAGTGCTTCAACCCACTCGTTCATGTTTGGGACGGCCGGAGGTATCCATGCCACGACTGATAAAAAGAGAAGGGGAGGAAGTGTAAATACAAGGGTTTGATGAAACATTCAAGAATAATTATTGAAGGGAGAACTGAGAAACTTACGGTTATCGTTCCACTCTTCCGGGAAGGGCATATACTCAGCCGGAATAATGTCCGCGGTCCTCACCCGGACAAAGCGCTCTAACCAACCCCGGTCTCTGTCTTCATCCATCTTCGAAAAGATCGGGTTCCGGCCTCGCTTGGCGAGCTTTATCACACCCCCTCGAAATCGCCTCGGGGAATATAAGCGGATTAAATGAGTCATCGTGAATTCCTTTTTTGCATTGTTGGCCAACAAAATAAGACGCAGGCCACGGTCCTTCAGATTATCGGACCAATTTGGGCCAGGGTTACGTTATATGTCCGGCACATCTCCAATATAACCGGATCAATTGGGGGGTCGAGCTTGAGCGTAAAGGGATAGGTGTAAACGTACAAGAAGCCTTCCCTATGGTCGGTGATAGATTCGTCAGGCCCGGGGGCGAACACTTGCACCGGACGGTTATCCCATCCGCAATCAGCCCGGACCTGATCAAGTTTATCCTCGGTAATGGACGAGGGATATCGCCTTACATCGTACCCTCTGTCCGCAACCAAGGAAGGCTTCTCGGCTTCGAATTCTTTGTTGTAGTTGGGTTTGGATGGTACTATGTCTAAAGCAGTGGGCTCGGCGACGTTTTTTCCCTTGGGTTGAGAAACCGGCTCGGCTCCTTGAGAAGAAACCGAGGGAACGTCCTGGGAGGTGGTTTCGGTGTTGGCAGACATTCGGAAGAAATGGAAAAGGAGATTGTAAATTTGATAAGGGAGAAGTTCAAATGTTAAGAAAGAGTGAAGGAAGAGCAATTGAAAGGAAAAAGGAAAATTCGAAATGGCAAAGTGAGAAGAAACGAAGCAGCGCTTTCAATCGAAAAAACAACAGATGAGAGGTTGACAAGGTTCTTGCAATCAATGTAAGCAACGAATTTGGGGATGAGAACGGTTGAAATCAACGAAAAATGTGAGATGAAGGTGATTTCGAAGTGAAGATGAAGTGAGAAGTGAAGTAAGTAAAAATGAAGAAGTGAAGGGGTCAAAGGCCTTATATAGGCATGGGAACCGAGACGGTTACAGATCCCAACCAATCGGGGGATGCCACGTGTCCCACAATTAATGAGATGTGATTTGAAATGACGTGCGTTACGGCGGTTACCAAAATTGGCCGTTCGGGGTGTGACACGTGGCTGATGGCAGAAGGACGTGACGTAACTGTTCCCGCCAAAATGAAAAGATAAGAACGAGCTTATGGAACCACCGGTTTCGTGACTCATCCACTTCCCGTTACTCCGGCAAAACTTCGGTCCGGAAAGTGTGGGGACTATCTGTATACGGTAAAAGTCGGATTAATGCTAGACCGGTGAGACCGGGGATCAAGGGAAGGAAGAAACAAGCACGAGCGCTCAGACCGGGGGTATTGCATCAGAAGTGGTTGATCAGAAGAAGTCGGAGGAAAACCGTAAGGTCCGATTTATCCGGGGCAAACTCCTCATCACAGCCAGTCCGGTTTCTCCATGGCCGAGTTGATCGTGGCCGTTAGTCCGGTTTCTCCATGGCCGAGTTGATCGTGGCCGTTAGTCCGGTTTCTCCATGGCCGAGTTGATCGTGGCCGTTAGTCCGGTTGATCAGTTATTCAATTGCCACGTGTCAAGACCGTTCTGCCACATAATGCTGCCAATCGTACGGGTGTCAGACCGTACGACCCAACCTTATCCTTTTAGGGCTTTCTTTATTCTAAAAGGGCTTTATGTTGTATGAAAGGCCCATAGGGCAAAACTATAAATAGGGGGCACTTCCCTACTTTTAAGGGTTAGCTTTTTCAGATCTAGAACATTGTAATAGAAATTATATTGAAGTCTCTCTCTCTCTCTCTCTCTCTCTCTAATTTTGGTCGATTCTCTCGGATTTGTAGTGTTCTTTGGCTTAATTCATCCATCCAATACGATATAGTACCATAATATACATATATATTTAGCTTGAATCCTATAATATCAACATATTTGTCCAAGTTATTAACACACACACACACACATATATATATTATATATATATATATATATATATATACACGAATCCACATATATATTCCCTCAAAAACCAAAATAGATTAAAGTTTGTCCACATATCCTATACCTCACTTACAAATTCAACTTTGTGTGTGAGAGAGAGAGAGAGAGAGAGAGAGAGATGAGATGAGAGAGAAGAGATGGCTAGTTTGTTTGGAATAAGGAAAATAGAGATAAAAATCTGGAAGGTCATTACATATTTCAGCCCTTAGGGGCTTGGGCTGCCCCATCTCCTCTTTTCTTCTTCATGTAATTTGGGCCTCACATTTTAAGTAGGAAAAATTACGTGTTATAGCTATTTTTAGTACATAATTAGTGATATTAACTACCTTTTGTTTTAATTATTAATAATAACTAAATACTTTTTGAATTTAACTAATATAGCTA
>NW_026716558.1:0-17488 GCF_029784015.1 Lycium ferocissimum
TTTTTGACGATCCGAACTTTTACAACAAAGGTTTAAAAACCCTTTTTGACCAAATAGGATTATAGCCATGCTGAATGAATAGTAGGCAAAATCAACTCGCTTCCGAGAGCAACATTATCCCCGAGGTTCCAATCTTAGCCTAAAGAGGTATTGGGGATATGCCAAAAGAAGGAAAGGGCAAGCTTTACATACCCTCGAACCGCGCTCACGCTCGTCAAATCTCAATTCTCGTTTCGTCCAAAAACTCAATGGTCATCTTTACCACATTATTCATGCAAGTTAACATTTTAACTTTGGTTAAGCATTTGGCTACCGAAATTTCTAAAAGCACCTCACTCTATAGATATGACACCCCGAGATTCAACTCGGCTCAAAACAACCAACAACAACCCAACAATAACATCAATAATCACCATAAACACAATATGACACAACTAACCCACTTTCCAACATAATACAATAACTTCCATTTATATTCCAATAAACTACATAGGTAATCATATTAACTTCCAATTCAGCCCGCAACCAACACAATCAATTTCATTCATTAAACTTCATTTTATCACATGGAATTCGTATTAAACTGACTTGATCAAAATACTAAATAACATAACTTCATTTCTTGCATACAAACAGCCCCTACTTTCGGCCACACCTCAACCTACAACATTCCAGGAGTTTCATTCATTTTCTATACCTTACAACAACACAAAAACATGCTAAATTCATTAATTCCTCACCTTAACAACACACACACACATGCACGGCCAACCTTCCAAACTCACTAGCCTCAACTTCACATGCAACTCTTTCATGAATTTCATCCATTTTAACGTACTCACAACACATATAAATCCATCTATAACACATAAAAGAAAAGGTTGAACCATACCTTCTTCATCCCAATTTCATGTTTCGGCTAGGACAAGGTTTTGCAAGAACAAGAGTTTGGCTTGATTCAACAACTACTTCATGTTGTTTAGCACCTTCAAAGAGTAGAAAACATGGAAGAGAATAATTTTTCTTCATCAACATCTCATGGTCAATTCCGGCCATGCTTAGCCGTGGCTCTTCTCCTCTCTTTCTCAAGGTTTCTTGATCTTTCTTCAAGCCTCTAGAGTTATGAAAGGCTGTGAAGAGAAGTGGATTTTCATGGCCAATTTTTCTTGGTTCTCTTCTCTCTCTCTCGGTTTGGTTTCTCCTCAACACGGCCGTACGGCCTTTCTTGAATCTTCTCCACACTCTTGAAATTTCTAAGGCACCACATGGTATAGATGACTTCGTTGTCATCTTATACACACGTATACAACTAAAACGTGTGGCCATGGCCCACATATGCATGTGGCCGGCCACCTCCCTTTTCTTTTCTTTTTTTTTTTTTGAATTTCAAGTCTCCAAATCTTCACTTTGGCCCCCATATTTCATGCAATACTAGTTTCCATGACTTCACTCTTACCCCAAGTTTTCCTTAATGTTTCCATCCAATGAGATTCATAAGCAACTTAAGCTCTAAAACATACAAAAGTCTCTACTTCATCTCTCCTGGATCCTCTTGTCCTTAACTTTCCGCAACTAGCTGTCGGAATGTCCCGACGTACAAAAGTGCGGGGTATAACAGGCGGGGCCCTGTCCCGTCATATGATTCCATGTTACTCTTAGAGGTCTGTAGACATATGTGTGGGTGTGGGTAGTCACTGTACAGTTGTGTTTGTGGTTTGAATGTTCCCAGGTTGTATGCACGATATGTATATATGTATACGCGACGCCATGCTTTTCTGTATGTTTAAGATCCTGTTATGTTCGCTATGGTATGATTATAGTAGACAGATGTGCACAAGTGCCCAGCTCGGGCGCTAGTCGCGACCTACGGGGTTGGGTCGTGACAAAAGTGGTATCAGAGCGGTTCGTCCTCGGAATGTCTTCGACCGTGTCTAGTAGAGTCTTGTTTATCGGTGTGTTGTGCACCACATCTATAAACGGGAGGCTACGGGACATTTAGGACGTTATCTTTCCTTCGATCTTAGATCGTGCGATGTTGTCTTATCGGGATGACTCCCTCCCTAATGACTTGCTATGTTTTTCGCCGATACCTCCGAGGAAGGCCACGCCCCGAAGGGCAAGTCTACGGCGAGCGCGGGGGAGACTAGTCTACGACGACGGGGGAGCTAGTCGAGGCCGGAGAGTTACTAGGGCCCGTGCCGGGCACATGCTCCGAGGTTGTGCCCCCGGACGGCCGGTTACGCTACACCGCCGCATCGAGGGACTTGGAGCAGGCGCTGCGAGGGTCGGGGGCGGCTCCACCGCCCGACTCCCGGGTTTGAGTGCCCGAGCCTCGGCTCCTCGACCAGGCGGAGGATCGGGCTATGCGAGACGCGGTCCGGTTATGGCCGGGTTGATGGCGGCCCGGAGTTCGCGGCACGGATCGGTGATCATGCGGACGAGGCATGACGGTCGAGAGCTCGTGATTTGCGACTCGCGGTCCCCCGAGTTTTTGGGTCAAAGCCCACGGAGGATCCTCGAGTTTATTAGACAGATGCGACGTACGTTTGCGGCTCATTAAGGCTTCACGAACCGAGTTCCACGAGTTGGCATCATATCGATTGTATGATGTAGCGGCTAATTGGTATGAGTCGTGGGAGCTGTCGAGGGGCGAGGATGCTCCTCCAGCAGTGTGGGACGAGTTTGTGAGGGCCTTTCTTGGCCACTTTTTGCCTCCGGAGATGAGGGCGGGCCGGGGGTTGACAGATTCCTACGTGCGAGGGCGAGGATGGCGGGGAGTGTTCGAGAATACGGTTTGGGTTTGACTCCTTGGCCGGATATGCACCCGCTGCGGCGGCGATATAACTGACCGGATGCACCGGTATGTGATGGGGCTGGATCATTACTTGGTTGACAGCTGTTTGGTGATAGCGGCTCAGTCAGGGATGGATATTGCACGGGTACATGCATGCCCGGTATGGAGGATAGACACGAGGGCGTCGACGACGAGAGATTACGACGGGGGCCGGCCAAGAGGCTAGATTGGTCAAGTTATTTTGGGGAGTCCGAGGACCTCGAGCCTCGGTGTAGATGGTAGATATTCTTCTCGGCCAGCCCAGAGTACACCTCCACGATTTACGGATAGGAGATTAGATAGTACAGGGTATTCAGGAGCTGGTCAGAGCTCCAGGGTTTCAGGTTCACAGGTGCATGGGAGTTCGAGTCAGTCGAGGCCATCTATGCCTCAGTGCCCTCGATCTTTGCGCGCCATCCGCAAGTGCCGTTATGTTGGGTGCTTGTTTTGCTTGCGGCCGTCAAGGCCATATCATAAGGGAGTGTCTGTATGGGGGTAGCCCAGGTGGTGCAGCCTAGCCGCTGGGTCGATTCTTCGGTTCGTCTTCTTCGTAGCCGCGCCTGCGGGCAAGGCACGCGGGCACCGGCCGGGTCGCGGTAGGGGTCGTGGCGGAGTCCCCGGTTCTAGCGGTCCTTCGAACCGCATCTATGCTTTGGCGAGTAGACAGGATCGGGAGGCGTCACCAGATACAGCTACAGGTATATGAATCCTTATTAGAATTTATATTTTTTTATATATGTATGTTTGCTGTATAAGTGTTATTTAATAGCGGTAAGCGGAAATTCAAAGGCCGATAGCCAAGTATTTATAATTCACGGCGAATACGGTGTGTTCCCTATCATTGCGGACACAAGTACGGGATGGAAGCGATCGGACCCATAGGTGAAAAGTGAATATTTAGGATTGAAAAAGGCCTAAAATAGTAATTGTGCTATGGGAGCGCTCAGAAATCTGTTAAGACTTCAATTTACTCCGGATTATGTGATAGAGGTCGTGCGGTGAGGTAGACGCGATCATACTAGTATTAAGGTATCATATTTCGCCGGAGTTCCAAGGTTAAGCGTCTTTGGGGTGAGAGAAATTTCAGGATGGGTGACCCCCTGGGAAGTTCACTAAAAATCCTATAAAGTCACCCACAGGAGAGCCAAATGGGAAGCTAGAGTAGTCTAAGGGAAACTAGATTATATAGAGTGGGCGGAAGCCTTAAGAGGTCGCGTAGGTCGAGGCGGACTAAATCGGTGAAGAGAAAGAAGGTGCGTTACAGCTATAGAATTAGGGTGAGTTTGAACAGCGTTTGGGAATATTTTGTAAGCAAGGTAGTAGTAATTATGTTTATATAGGTATGCATATGATATCCCGTATATGGCTATGTCAGCAGATATGTATAGTCCGGCAGTCAACTTAGCGGTATATGGAAGGCATAAATCGGACGGGGTAACGCAGCGAGTTCAAGTGAAAAGAAAAATGAATGGCACTAAATGTTACGGGGAAGGCGTCTTTGTTTTCGATACAGGTTAAGCTTGGGAAGTACTAACACAATGATATTTGGAAAAGAAAGAAAGTGCCGCCTAATTGAGATTGGGAAATGCGGACACAGGGCAAATATAATCAGGCAATAATATAAGTACACCCCTAAAGGGGGGAAGCGGGCACGAGAAATGCAAGCGCCAGGACGAGACATTGTGAAAGGTAACAACTGTTGTCTTTGAATTAGAGGCTAAGATGTGGGCAATGGGGTTGTTCGCTAATGATACTACGATCTAAGTTGAGTAGAGGGAGACTATAAGATGGTTTAAGCAAGCCAGTCAGAGCTAGCTAGTTACGAAAGGAGGGTGAATTAATATATCGAACTCTTTCAGAATTATATCAGTTAATGATAGTTAAAGCAGGGGACGTGTTATATCCCGTATTTTAAACATTGGGACGATCCGGGTTAACTATGATAAGTTAGAGACAAGACCATTCCGGGATACGAAGTCGGGACTTTTGACCTTCGATTTTGTTTTAAGACATAAGTTGTTCATGAATTTGTTGGCATGGAACATTTAGGAAAATTTGGGACTAAAAGTGGAATATTGAGAAGTTGGGAATTATTGAAAAATTGGCCAACATGGCCGTGTGGTTTGGAAATGGCCCCACACATTTTATGGCCAAATTTAATTGGTCCAACCCATGTGTGGGCCATGTACACTTGTATGATTCATCTAAGAGCATAAAAGATGACTAATAAGTCATCTTTCTTCATTCCATACTTAGAAAAAATCAAGAACTTTGAGGAACAACATTAAGGACCATTCGGCCAAGACTCCCAAATTTCAAGTCCAAGAATTAGCCATCACAAAATTATTTCTTCCTAGCAAACCCACTAAGTGAAGGGTCCTCATTAACGTGGGAGTGTTGTTTGGGTCAACAAACCGCTCGTTTTCATCCGTTTCTAACCCTAGCCAAGTTGGAAGTTGAGAGGAAAGGTAAGATTTAATCTTGTTTTTATGTGTTATGAATGATGTGTGCATGTTGTAGTATGCGAGAAATGGATGAAATTCATGAAATATGGCATGTTGGAGTTGAGCGTGCATGGCTTGTGGCCGTGTGGATATGTATGTTGTGTTGAAGTGATGAGTTAAATCCAATGTAGCATGTTTAATTGTTGTAGTGTGTTGAAATGGATGAGAATCACCAATATATGCATGTATGGCGGTGGCCGAATATAGGCCATGTTATGTGACAAAGAATGAATTAATGTTACTTAGTATTTTAGTTGTTGTCGTTATGAATTCTATGTTGACGATAAGAGTTTAATGACTCAAGTTGATGTTGAAATGGTTATGGGCTGATTTGGAGGTTCATGTGCATTTAATGTAATTTCTATATTTATGAGAATGACATTGTTAGAGTGTGGATTGTTGGTGCAAATCATGATTCGGAAGTTAGGAATGTGTTATGGATGTTGTTCTCGGGTTTGGGACAGGTTTCGGGTGAATTGGTGCATTGTTGGGTTGTTTGAAATATTGTGTGAATTCTTTAAAATGTCCTTGAATATTGTTGGTATGGGTTCGGGCTAGTATTTGAATGTATGAGCGTTAATGTTGGTTTGAATGTAAGCCGTCGAATTGAATATAATGAATGTTGTTGAATGATGTAGAAGAGAGTCACTAATGTTATAATGCATTTCGGATTGATTATTGATGTTGCTAGTTTGGTTGGTGGTGTTGTTGTTGTTGAATTAGCCGAGTTAAATTCTCAGGGTTGTTGTATTTACAGGGGAAATGCTGCCCAAATTTCTGATGGTATGATGATATGGGGATGGCAGCCAGGATGGCATATAATGATTCTATCCACCGAGGGCCGGGTACGCTATTCACCGAGTCCCTCACTAGAGGGCCGGGTACGGTATATATATATATGTATACATGATGACATGCATACATGATGATTATATGACCTTATCCACCGAGTCCCTCATTGGAGGGCCGGGTACGATGTACGTATATTATGATTCGATGATATGATATGGACACGTATGATATATGATTTAAAGGCAAGTCTTTTGATTTTTCTGACTACCATACTTGTTTCTGTAAATTCCAGTCCGGTTATGATTTTGTCTATTGTATTCTATGCTTTACATACTCAGTACATATTCCATACTGACCCCCTGTCTTCGGGGGCTGCGTTTCATGCCCGCAGGTACAGACGTACAGTTCGGTGATCCGCCAGCCTAGGACACCTATTCTGCTGTTTGGAGTGCTCCCTTTATTCCGGGGCCCACATTTTGGTACATATTCGTCCGTTGCATATGTGTTTGATGTTCAGGGGTACGGCGGGGCCCTGTCCCGTCATATGATTCTGTTGGTCTGTTTAGAGGTCTGTAGACGTGTATGTGGGTTGTGCCTACTTCTGTACAGGTGTGTTCGTACGTTATATGTTCTGGGTGATCCCACTCGCCGTGGCGGCCTTGTCGGCTAGTATACGTATATATTTTGGGCCGATGCGCCATTTTATAGCCTTGCGCAAACCACGCGATATGTATACGTTTGTGTTTGAGACGATTTGAGACAGTGTCTGATAATTGTGTATGCATAAGCCATCTGTTTGTGATTAGGATTAATAAATGTGTTTGGGTGCCCAGCTCGGGCACTAGTCACGGCTTACGGGGTTGGGTCGTGACAAAAGTGGTATCAGAGCAGTTCGTCCTCGGAATGTCTACAGACCGTGTCCAGTAGAGTCTTGTTTATCGGTGTGTTGTGCACCACATCTATAGCGAAGCTACGGGGCATTTAGGATGTTGTCTTTCTTTCGATCTTAGATCGTGTGATAGAGCGTGTTATCGGGATGACTTCTCCTAACGAATTGTTATGTTTTCGGCGATGCCTCCGAGGAAGGCCACGGGCCCGAAGGGCAAGTCTACGACGGCGGGGGAGACCGGCCGGGCCGGAGAGTTACCGGGGCCCGTGCGAGCTTTGTACCGGAGATTGTGCCCCGACATCCGGTTCGGCTACACCGCCAATATCGGAGGGGCTTGGAGCGGCGGCGAGCTGCGGGTCGGGCGGCTCCACCCCCCGGCTCGAGGTTCTAGTGCCGAGCCTCCGGTCCCTCGGCCCGGGGGCGGAGGATAGGGCCATGCGGGATGCGGTTCGGCTATTGACCGAGGTTGATGGCGGGCCGAGTTCACGAGCGAGGGATTGGGAGGTGATCGTGTGGACAGGTATAACAGCCAGAGGGCCCGTGATTTCCTGACTTGTGGTCCCCCAGAATTTTTTGGGTCAAAGCCCGCGGAGGACCCTCATGATTTTATTCGGGAGATGCAGCGTACGTTGCGCCTTATTAAGGCCTCTGAGACCGAGTCTGTTGAGTTAGCGTCATACCGATGGCATGATGTAGCGGCTGGTGGTACGAGTCTGGGAGGCTGTCCGGGGGAGAGAGTGCTCCTCCCGGCAATGTAGGGCGAGTTCACGGAGGCCTTTCTTGGCCATTTTCGCCCCGAGCTGCGGCGAGCCGGGGTGAACGATTCTGTTTGTTGAAGCGAGAGGGCGAGAGTGTCGGGAGTATAGTACGGAGTTTGATTCGGCGGCCGGATATGCGTCGCTTATGTAGGCGATATGACTAACGGATGCCGGTATGTGATGAGGCCCGGACCGGTACTTGGTTGACAGGCGCTTGGTGATGGCGGCCCGGCCGGTATGGATATTGCCCGTGTACAAGCATACGCCCGGGGTATGGAGGACCGAAAGCGCGACGGCGTCGGCCGGCGGGGACTATGATAGGGGCCGGCCCAAGAGGGCCGGATCCGGCGGGTGTCCCCGGAGAGTCTCGAGGCGAGCCGGCCTCGGCGAGCTTGGCAAATATTCTCCCCAGCCAGCATGGAGCACACCCCCACAGTTGCCGGGCAGGAGAACGGATAGTGCTGGGTATTCAGGAGCGGGTCAGAGCTCCAGGGCCTCGGGTTCACAGATGGATGGAGGTTCCAGCCAGTCGAGGCCACCTTTGCCTTGGTGTTCTCATTGTGGTAGGCCTCATTTTGCGGAATGCCGTCTTGGTACTGGTGCGTGTTTTTCTTGTGGCCGTCAAGGCCATATTATGAGAGAGTGTCCCCGTATAGGGGTGGTCCGGTGGTGCGGCCCGGCCTACGGGGTCGGTTCTTGGTTCATCTTCTGCGGTAGCTATGCGCCCTATGGGGGCGGGTCACCCAGAAGCACCGGTAGGCCGTGGTAGTGGTCGCGGCGGAGTCCCGGTTCTAGCGGTCCTTCGAACCGCATATACGCTGGCGAGTAGACGAGGATCCGGAGGCGGCTTCCGAATGCGGATCCAGGTATATGAGCCCTTATTGTAATATTCTTATGTATGTGTGTTTGTTGTATGAATGTTGTTTAATAGCGGCAAGTAGAGATCCGAAAGTCGATAATCGGGTATTTATAAATAACGACGATCAAGGTATGTCCGTCGCCATAGGGGACTTGGGAATCTGAGATGGGAAGTAGGCATATCCATAGGCGAGAAGTTAATTTCGAGGGTTGAAGAGGCCTAAAATAGTAAGTGTGTTATGAGAGCGTTCGGGAATCTGTTAGGACTTCAACTTACTCCAGATTATGTGATGAAGGTCATGTGATGAGGCGGACGCTATCATACTGGTGTTAAAGCATCGTATTTCATCAGAGTTCCGAGGTTAAGCGTGCTGGGGTGAGAGCAAATTCAGGATGGGTGACCCCTTGGGGAGTGTTCTGAAAAATCTTATAAATTCCGATATAGGAAGCAATAAGAAACTAGAGTAGCCTAAGGGAAATTAGAGTAGTCAGAGTGGGTGGAAACATTAAGAGGTCGCGTAGGCCGGAGCGGACTAGACTGGGGAAAAGAAAAAGGGTGCATCACAGCTCGAGGATTAGGGTGAGTTGGGATAGTGCTGGGAATATTTTGTAAGCAAGATAGGAGAAATTGTGTCTATATAAGTATGCACATGATATCCTGTACATGACCATATTAGCAGATATATGTATTCCGACAACCAATGTGATGGTATGTAGAAGGCATTGATTGGACAAGGTAACGGAGTTCCGGTGAAAGGAAAAATAAACGGCCCAAATGTGACAAGGTAGGGCGTGTCGTTTCACCATAGGTTAAGTCGGGACTCAATGATGTTTGGAAAGAAAAGAAATTGAGTAGAAGGACGGCAAAGGGGAGGAATGTCGAACAAAAGTGCCGCCTAATTGAGATTGGGAAATGCGGACATAAGGCAAATATAATCAGGTAATAATATAAGCACACCCCTAAAGTGTTATAGCCCGTATTTCGTATGTTCGGATAATTCGAGATAGTTGCAAGAAGTTAAGGGCAAAGCTATGTTGTGATCTTGTTTAATGCACAAGTTGTTTATGAGTATTGTTTATGAATATTATTAGTTGGGAAATATTGGAAAAGGCTAAGGATAAAAAGGGAAATTCGCAAAGTGGCTCATGGAAAAATTGTGGAAGACTAGGGGCAAAACGGAAATTTCACAATGTTCAAGAAAAGGCCAAGGGATGACTAAGTCAAACAATTAAGTCATCTTTTATTTTCAAGAAAAAGGAAGAAAACTCTAGGAAAAGGAGAAGGGCCATGTGTTCATTTTTAGAAGACATGTGGAAATATACATGTATGAATATGGAAGTGATGACAAAGTAAGAAATTAGTCATCTTTTATTTTAAGAAAATTCTAGAGATTTCAAGAGAAGTGGCATGTGCCCCTCACATGTTCATAAGAGCTATATATATGAGAGAGGGCCACTATATTCATTAAAGTTAACTAAGGAAGTTGAAGAAAGAAAGAGAGAAAAAAAAAAAAAACGAGAAAGGGGTTCGGCCATGGTGGAAAAAAAATTGGCCATGGGAAAGTTGATCAAATTAATCTCTCCTAGTTTTCTTACCAATTGGAAGGTCCTCTACAACATGGAAGAATTGTTGGAACAAGGAAATTATTCATTTGGACAAATTCATGACCTTAACCAAGAGGAAACTTGAAAAAAAAAAAGGTAAGAACTAATCTTCTTTTATGTGCTATAGATGATTTGTGAATATTGTAGCATGTGGAAAAGAATGAAGAATTCATGAGAATATGCATGTAGTTGTGGTGGCCGAATAGTGTAGTGTAATGTAGAAGTAATGAATCAATTTTATGTAGTGTGTTGCTTGTTATTATAATGTTATGAAATGAATGGAGTTTATGAAATATGCATGTATGAGGGCTGCCCTAGTTGTGTATGAGAAGATAATTTTACTTCATATTTTAGTTGTGGTCGTTATGAATTATGTGATGTAGAATAGAGGTTTAGTAGCTTGAGATGAATTGGAGTGTTTGTGCATCATCAAAGAAGTTAGTATGATGTTAGTGTGGTTCTTATATTTGTAAGAATAAATTCACCAATGTATGGATTGTTGATATAACTCATAAATTTGGAAGAGTAATGCGTTGTTGACTTTGGTGGTGTTGTGAGATTTCGGGTGGAAGTACGTATTAATTGGGTTCTTTGGAATATTTTGTGGATTGAATTGAATTGAATTGAATATTGAAGTGTTGCTAGAATAATTGTTGGCATTGCTATTGGTTTGGACGAGTTCCATTCTCGGGTTGTTGTTGATGATTTGGGCCGAGTAAGACTCTCGGGGATGGTGTATTTGCGGGGAGATCTTTGCGAAATTTCGGCGCATCATAAGTGAATTTATTTGAAAAATCCAGACAAGTGTGCTTAGTAATGAATCTAATGGTTGCACCAATTTTCTTGAGTGTAGACTAACAAGTTGGACGGATAAGCGTAGCTAATAAGGCGCGGCACAGGTATGTTAAGGCTCGTTCCTTTTCCTTCTATGGCATGAATCATACGTTGCGATTTTATAAATGCTCCCATAACGTCCTTATTTTCAAAAGTTAGAAGTTATGATTTCAAAGCACGATTCTCCTTCCTAAAAGTTTATGAATGTTTTCCAAAATATTTATTTTTCTCCAAAATCCATGTTTTACGATTGTTGAAAGTTTTTATGACCAAAACAACGACTATGATTTTATGATGACAATGATGATGCTAGATATGAGAAAATGACTAGGACGAATGTGCCAAGGATATGTTCGTACCATGAATACGACGATGTGAAATGTTAAGCTAATTTTTGGATAATGACTGTTTTAAAGGTTTCAAAGTACATGAAATGATATGTCATGACCCTGTTTTATGTTTTCCCGTGATGTTATCCTTGATTGATAGTCTCGCCTTATAATTGTTCCTTGAGGTGAGCGGGGACGATCCGATTATCCATAATGTAATCGGAGGTTACCGACCTTACGTCACTCCGATAGAGTTGTAGTTTTCATTTGGGCTCTCGCATGCTTTATTTTTACATATGATTTATTTTATGACACCGTACGGTCGACGGGCGAAGCGGGCCGGCGGACACACCCACCGGCAGGTGGGCGATTATACCCCGGACGCGGGAGGCACGGACGCGGGCTTATACACCGTTCCTATATGGACGGGCAGATTATACACCGATCTACGGGGTCGGGGCGGTTTACTACGGATATTTACATGTTTTTTTAAAAGCTAGCATGCATGGCATCCGCCCCAAGGGGCACTCGGATGACGTATTACTCCTTTATTCCATGGTCTGCTCAGAAAGCGTTACACCGTACCTATATGGTCGGGCGGTAGTCCACCGCACCTATATGGTCGGGCAGTAGTCCACCGCACCTCGTATGGTCGGGCAGTTATACACCGCACCTACACGGTCGGGCAGTTTGCTTGCAGTATCTATATAGTACTCCAAAAGGGTAAAGTTAGCGTGCACAATATCTATCATGATAGACAAACAGAGTTACAGGTTATATCACTCTCTTATGTTGTGTTTTATGTTCTCTATTATGATTTCGTGATATTACTCATGCCTTACATACTCGTACATTGCTCGTCGACGCCCATTTTTGTGGGTCTTTGCGTTTCATGCCGCGCGGTACACTCGGACAAGTAAGAGCTATTACGAGAAGACGTTCCGGCGGAGTTGGTAGGCTCCATTGTACTGAGTCTTTGCCGAGTCGGATATATGTCTTTGTGCGGTTGTTCGAAGTTAGAGACTTTGAAACGAGTCGTGAGTCCGCAGTGTCGGTTTTGAGAGTGGGTCCATTAGCTAATATATTTTTATTACGCATTATGTTACGAGTCTTTACGCTTACGGTCGTGTTTAAATTGAGAAACGACAAAAAGAAATTTTGAAAATTTTACTATGTATTTTACCTTTATTTGATTTAAGCATCCAAAGAGAATATGTGAGTAATAAGAGTCAGCGGGTTCGCTCGGCTCCGAATATGGGGTCGGGTGCCCATCACACCCTGGTAAGATCAGGGTGTGACATAAACGGGGAAAGCGGATGCGAGAGATGCAAGTGCAAGATGGAGACAACCAACACTACAATATGTTTGATACGGATGCTCGGGCTACAGGTGAGATTCCTTGTCGAGGCAAGCTAATAAGGTTCAAAAGCCGGAAAAAGAAGGCCGTAACTAGGATGGGGTATACGTTATGCAAGTCGTATGGGGGTAGTTATGTTACCTATGAATGCTTATGTGCTAGGGATGAGCCTAAGTAAATGCCTAATGAGAAAAGTTCGGATTCAGCGATAACAATAGGGTTACGAGATTTTGGATACATTAAGGAAAGATGTAAAGATTGCAACATAATGTGTGACCGGAAAGTTGAAAGACGAGATCTAAGCAAAGGAACAATAGAAGAGTTCGAATTAAAGATAAAGAGATGACTTGAGAAACTGACAATGAGATAAAGAAGGAAAGAAGGAATATGACTGGTAGATACGGCTGCATGCTATGGTAATAAAGGGAATTTCCCCCGAGATCCTTATACGACTTTATAAGACTAGTTGAACATTCGAGGACGAATGTTCTAAAGGGGGGGAAGGATGTTATATCCCGTATTTTGAACATTGGGACGATCTGGGTTAACTATGATAAGTTAGGGACAAGACCATTCCGGGATACGAAGTCGGGACTTTTGACCTCCGATTTTGTTTTAAGACATAAGTTGTTCATGAATTTATTGGCATGGAACATTTAGAAAAATTTGGGACTAAAAGTGGAATATTGAGAAGTTGGGAATTATTGAAAAATTGGCCAACATGGCCTTGTGGTTTGGAAATGGCCCCACACATTTTGCGGCCAAATTTAATTGGTCCAACCCATGTGTGGGCCATGGACACTTGTATGATTCATCTAAGAGCATAAAATATGACTAATAAGTCATCTTTATTCATTCCATACTTAGAAAAAAAAAAAAAAAAAAAAATCAAGAACTTTGAGGAACAACATTAAGGACCATTCGGCCAAGACTCCCAAATTTCAAGTCCAAGAATTAGCCATCACAAAATTATTTCTTCCTAGCAAACCCACTAAGTAAAGGGTCCTGATTAACGTGGGAGTGTTGTTTGGGTCAACAAACCGCTCGTTTTCATCCGTTGCTAACCCTAGCCAAGTTGGAAGTTGAGAGGAAAGGTAAGATTTAATCTTGTTTTTGTGTGTTATGAATGATGTGTGGGTGTTGTAGTATGCAGAAATGGATGAAATTCATGAAATATGGCATGTTGGAGTTGAGGCCGTGCATGGTATGTAGCCGTGTGGATATGTATGTTGTGTTGAAGTGATGAGTTAAATCCTATGTAGCATGTTTAATTGTTGTAGTTTGTTGAAATGGATGAGAATCACCAATATATGCATGTATGGCGGTGGCCGAATATAGGCCATGTTATGTGACAAGGAATGAATTAATGTTACTTAGTGTTTTAGTTGTTGTCGTTATGAATTCTATGTTGACGATAAGAGTTTAATGACTCAAGTTGATGTTGAAATGGTTATGGGCTGATTTGGAGGTTAATGTGCATTTAATGTAATTTTTATATTTATGAGAATGACATTGTTAGAGTGTGGATTGTTGGTGCAAATCATGATTCGGAAGTTAGGAATGTGTTATGGATGTTGTTCTCGGGTTTGGGACAGGTTTCGGGTGAATTGGTGCATTGTTGGATTGTTTGAAATATTGTGTGAATTGTTTAAAATGTCCTTGAATATTGTTGGTATGGGTTCGGGCTAGTATTTGAATGAATGAGCGTTGATGTTGGTTTGAATGTAAGCCGTCGAATTGAATATAATGAATGTTGTTGAATGATGTAGAAGAGAGTCACTAATGTTATAATGCATTTCGGATTGATTATTGATGTTGTTAGTTTGGTTGTTGGTGTTGTTGTTGTTGAATTGGCCGAGTTAAATTCTCGGGGTTGTTGTATTTACTGTGGGAAATGTCGCCCAAATTTCTCGTAGAATGTAGTGTCCGCTTGGGAATGAACTCCTAAACGCCTATAGTTAACATTGGTATTTAGTGATGTTATGTAGATCTTGGGGAGTCCGAGACATAGGCTTGGTTTGGACTAGCGTTGAGAGAGCGGACGAGGTACGTGAAGCCTATTCTTTCTTTCTTCGGCATGTCCTAGTGGTAATTAGGCTATGACACGAGCCTCGAGGTGACTCTATTCTTAAAGTCCGAGCTTGTATATGATTCTTATTCACTTCTTGATAATCGCATTCTTAATATGGTCACACCGTGGTCCTTAAGTCCTTGGTATGATTGGATTTCAAGAGTTGCGTAAAGAGATTTTGTTGTAAAAGATTCTGTAACTACGAACGTCCGTAACTTTCTCAGACGAAACCGGATTGCTTTGATATGTTTGCAAATGATTCTATAACATATGATGACTTTAGATTTCATGGGCGGGCCCGGATTGATTTAATGTATATCCGTGGTCCCCGAGATTTTCATTTGTAAAGTCCTAATTACTTGTTTTTGAACGAACTTAGCATGATTTCCGTTTTGACTCTCGAGTGTCGACTACTTGCTTATCCATTGAATCAGTAATGTCATAATGATGTATGTGCATATGATCCTGATACGTACTTACGATTTTCTAAAAGTTCTGTTTGATATCTTCCCGAGTGACGTTCGGGGAAACTTGATCGACTATTATCTTGGCTTTAAAAAGAGAGTTTGTTTTGATCACTCCATTGAGTCTGTAGAGATGATTTATGTGCATATGGTGTCTCACTACTCTGCTCGTGCGAGCTGTTATTATTTCTATTCACCGAGTCCCGGGTCGGGTATGTATTCGTGCACAGATTCACTGCATTATTCACCGAGTCCCTCACTAGAGGGCCGGGTAAGGTATATATATATATGATTATATGATGATATGGGGATGGTAGCCAGGATGGCATATGATGATTCTATCCACCGAGTCCCGAAAGGGCCGGGTACGCTATTCACCGAGTCCCTCACTAGAGGGCCGGGTACGACATATATATATATATATATACGTATGTATGATTATACATACGTATATATGATGATTATATGACCTTATCCACCGAGTCCCTCATTGGAGGGCCGGGTACGATGTACGTTTATTATGATTCGATGATATGATATGGACACGCATGATATATGATTTAAAGGCAAGTCTTTTGATTTTTCTAACTACCATACTTGTTTCTGTAAATTCCAGTCCGGTTACGATTATGTCTATTGTATTCTATGCTTTACATACTCAGTACATATTCCGTACTGACCCCCTGTCTTCGGGGGCTGCGTTTCATGCCCGTGCAGTACGTACGTACGCTCGGTGATCCGCCGCCCTAGGACACTTATTCTCGCTCGTTCGAGTGCTCCCTTTATTTCGGTGGCCCACATTTTGGTACATATTCGTCCGTTGCATATGTGTTTGATGTTCGGGTACGGCGGGGCCCCCGTCCCGTCATATGATTCTCGTTGGTCCGTTTAGAGGTATGAGACGTGTATGGGCTTTGTGCATACTTCGCATGCGGTGTGTGTTCGTACGTTATATGTTCTGGGTGATCCCACTCGCCGTGGCAGCCTTGTCGGCTAGCATCTGTATATATTTTGGGCCGATGCGCCATTTTATAGCCTTGCCGGCTTCTGTGATATGTATACGTTTGTGTTTGAGACGATTTGAGACAGTGTTTGATAATTGTGTATGCATAAGCCATCTGTTTGTGATTAGGATTAATAAATGTGTTTGGGTGCCCAGCTCGGGCACTAGTCACGGCTTACGGGGTTGGGTCATGACAAAAGTGGTGTCGCAGCGATTTCGTCCCGAATGTCTACGGACCGTGTCGATAGCAGTCTTGTTTATCGGTGTGTTGTGCACCACGTCTATAAAGGGAAGCTACGGGGCATTTAGGATGTTGTCTTTTCTTTCCTTCGATCTTAGATCGTGCGTAGCCGTGTTATCGGGATGACTCCTCCCTCAACAAATTGTTATGTTTTTGCCGATGCCTCAAGAAGGCCACAAATGCTCGTAAGGTCAAGTCTACGGGGGAGACCGACCAGGCCGGCAGAGTTACCAGGGCCGTCTTTGGCTGCACCGAGATTGTTCCCCGACTACGGTTGGCTGCGACACACCGCCGCTCGGAGGGGCTTGGAGCGGCGGCGCCGCAGTCGAGGCGCTCCACCCCGCTCCGGAGGTTCTTCCTCCGAGCCTCCGCCCCTCGGCCCGGGGGCGGAGGATAGGGACGCGGGATGCGGTTCGCCTATTAACCAAAGTTGGATGGCGGGCCGGTGTTCACGGGCGAGTGATTGGGAGGTGATCGTGGGTGTGGCCAGCGGCCCGCAGGGCCCGTGATTACCGACTCGTGTCCCCCCGTGCACCCCGGTCGGGGGCCCGCGAGGTCTCACATTTTATTCGGAGATGCAACAGACGTTGCGCCCCGTCGAAGGCCTCGAGACCGAGTCCGTTGAGTTAGCGTCACACCGGGCGGGTACGATGTAAACAAGCACCGGGTACGAGTCCCCGGGAGCTGTCCGTGGTTGCTCCTCCGCAATGTGGGGCGAGTTCACGCAGGCTCTCAAGGCCATTTTCTGCCCCCGCAGCCGCGGCGAGCCGTGTAGACAAGACCCCCGCCGGGGCTGCTGCAGGGCGTGAGTGTCCCAGTATAGTCCGGGTTTTTTTCGCCGGGCCGATCGCGCTTTAAACATGACCGAGGGAGCACCCAAAGGGACGGGGTCGACCACTTTTGTTGGGGCAAAGCAGGGGTGGGGTCACGGATGGATATTTCCCCTTTTT
>NW_026716559.1:0-23930 GCF_029784015.1 Lycium ferocissimum
AATGGAACCAACCATGGCTTCACTAGAGCTCACCGGCTCAACCTCGAGTTCAACCACAACAATAATCCAACAACAACATGTGAATTATACATTCAAATCTTCGTGACAACAGAACAATAACCATTCTTACCTTGCAACTTGCCCAACAGAGCTTGGCTAGAATCTTGACTCTATGGAATCTTACACCTCCTTGTCTCTTCCAACAACTACTAAACCGTCCTTATACACTTGATGAGGTTGGTTTACTTGGAAAATTGATTTTTGGATCAAATGGAGGAGGGTGTTCTCTAAGCTGTGTGAGAGCCTCTCTCTACATCCATGCTTTTCCACTTTGTAATGTTCAAATGGAATCTATTTGAATTATGAATCAGCATTTTTCTTTATAAATGCAGTCCACAAAGTGGACATGTGTCCCACCAAGTTTTTAGCCAATAAAAGTTGGCCAAATCACAAGTGGGACCCACACGGCCACTTAGGCTCACTAATGAAGTAATTAAGTTCTTAATCTCTCTTAGTCATCCAATCTTGGTCAATTAATCCCTTATTCTCCAATAATGTTCTTATACCCAAAACTAAATTCATGAGCGAACTTGTGCATAGAAACGAAATCGGAAGACGAAAACCCTTCACAGGAACCACTAAAATAGCTTTGTCTTTAACTTGTCGCACTTAGCTTTACAATGTCCCAATGTAAGGATACGGGACATAACATTCTTCCCCCTTTAGGACATTCGTCCTCGAATGTTGATTTAACCCCACGGGTCTTATAAGAATCGGGGACGAGGGTTCTCTTATCGATAATTTACATAGATTGGTCAAACTATTTACATATTTAAGCAAGGAGTTTTGAATTACTGCCAGACGTAGTAAACAATTGGGAGATTTCTTCTTCGTCTCTTCTTCGACTTCCCGGGTCATCTCTTCCCTATTATTGTTCGTAATCGCCTTAACCGAAGCCACATTTTTTGGTTCGCAACCTCTGTCATCATCGATTGTATAGTTATAGCTATGGTCCTCGTAGGACAACTGCCCGTACTTGGACATCATCGCAAGAAAACACCCTAGATGGATCGCCTATACACTTACACCATGGACACGCGGAATACGGATGTCTTTGCTCAAAGGTTTGGTAGATCTAACTCGTAGGCAACTTGGCCTACACTTTCGGATAACGATAAGGTCGACGTACCTCGGACTCCTTCCCTTTCTTGCCAAATCTCATAACACCACCATGGGTGACACCTTCAAGAATACCCAATCGCCACGACTTAGAACTCTCTAGGTATCGACGTCGATTATGCGTACGATTTATGTCGACTGCGGCTGCCGGTAGTCTCTCTGAATAAGTTTCGCCTTATCGACGGCCCTGCTGAATCATATCGGGCCTATGCGCAGTCTGTACCGCCCGTCGAACCAGCCTATGGGTGATGCACTTCTGCTTGGTATAGAGCCTCATACGGTGCCGTGGATACTAGAATGGTGAGACTCTAGACATTGCTTTTGCACTCGTGAGATCGGTAAACTAGGGCTCTGATACCAACTGTCACGACCCAAATTATGGATCGTGCGGGCACCTAACTTATCGCTACCTGATAGGCGAACCCTTACCGACCAAATCCCTTAGTAAAGTTGTTTTGAAAGCAAATGTAACCAACAATAGTAAATAAAATGAACATTACGAAGACATTTTTTATTTATTTAAAACAATTCAACTTTACCAAGGATCTAGTCTAGAGAAGTACGAAACTTAAATTACGGAGAGATAACACGATTAAAGACACGACTTCCGCCCGAATGAGATGTGCGAAGCATTTGTGGGAAGATATCGCACTTCAACTAATGAAACATTCAAGCAACAGCTTTGAAACACGTCTAAACCCGAAAGGATGTAGCAAAAGAGTAGTATCGGTACACCATACGTACTAGTAGCATCATAGGTAGACTAAGATTAGTTCATGCAACATGATAGAAAATCAAACAGAATAAATAGAAGAGTATAGTCGTAACACCTTTTTAAATCCTACCCGTACTTAAACAGTTCTGACATAAACCTGCTCATATCCCATTACCATGCCAACGCAACACTAGGAAGTAAGGACCAACAAATAACAACAGTTATATTATAGACAGACTCCTGGACCAATTAAACCCTGGTAATTTACGAAGGACGGACCTCGGCCTCTGTCAGCATCACCGACACTCGTAGGACCCCTTAATTCTTATCTTTTTCCTCCTTACTTTAACATACTCGTAATTTAATGATTTGACTCAATCAACACACAAACCGCAATGGACATCAGACTAAAACCACTTATCAAGCATAAAGTAAGAACAAGTAAAGAAATACAATCAATGATAGCAAATCACCATACTCTCAAACACTTAACCTCGCATAATGGGGTCAACTCAACCTACCTTCCTTTATTTATCAACGAATTATGAGGTTACTTGTAACGCCTCATCTCCACAACTATGAGGAAATAAATTATAACTTACCAGAATGAACCATCACTATATGTCATCCAACCGAGGAATCGCCCACCATCACAAATATGAACACACAAGTACAATGTAATCAATGTTAGTATCATATCGGTACACGTACGCTTTATGGTAATGTTCGCCCAAATAGCCATGACATGCTTTGGGACCCGTGGTGTCATGTACTACTCGCTCCGGAACTGATCTCGGATCACGAGCCCATAACTAGGCCACATCCTCACCCCCCCCCCCCCCCGTCAAATGTGCCTTTTCATAGTTATATTATCTTTCTCATCACAAAGTATTTCTGTTCTACAATCACTAAGGAATGTCAACAATCAATAAATCAATATCTAGGAACACAAGTCACCATGTCACGAGTCATAACAAGACTTAGGGAAATCAACTTCTAAATTGTGGATACCACCTAAAGATACATATAATAAGAATACAAGTCATCACGCAATAGCCGTACATTCAAGACTCGGACTCATCAATAACGTGAATAAGGAATCACTCGAATAAACAAGGATGTAAATCTTGATTGTTCCCGCATGCTTGGTACATAGAATAACTATAACATGACTGCCCATGAGGACACCTACAATTTAGCAATAGGTCGCCCCCACCCATGAGACCACAAGACTCCATTATGGTCAACTCGGTAATTGCACATACCCTACCATGCTAACTAGAATCACTAACAAACCATACTCGCCCATTTTGCTTCCCTTTTTGGCCTATTAACTACGCATCTTGGTTCACTTATTCGCTTAATGGCACAATGCCCATGAAATCAACATTTATCTTAACCTAAACAATATTCCACCAAACTCCGTGTCCGAAGACCTAATCATGATTTTCTCGTCAATTCTATAGCATATAGATGATTTACTAATCAAAGTTTAACTCAAGTAAACCATAACCTACCTCGTTGTTTGACGGCTATCCACGAACGTTCATGGATTATCCACCATCTCGTCTTTGATTTGGAAAGCGTGATAGAGAAATGTTTACGACGGATAATGCGAAAAGATGTTTGAATGGCTACTTTTCTAGTCATGGAGTGTTTTACTTTGGAATACCCTAATGATGGCTTAGAAGAGGAGTTTGTGGACAAAAGGGGTTAAATCCGAAATAAAGTCATAAAACACGATCTTCGTCCGCATATATCGCCGTAGTAGACCGCTCGTCCACTCTTTTACCGGGATCGACATAGCGGTCGTTCACCCATTGCGGTGAAAATATCCTCCCAAGCCCCCGATTCTTAAACTATTTATCTAATTCAATTACGATTAAATAGTAAACTTAAAACTCCCCCGTGGACCAATCTTATGACGATACACTTGGTTTTCATACACGGGCTGCGGAAGGTCCAATAACGACCAGGCGAGTCATTACATCTAAGCACCATTCCACGAGATTTTACTAGACATTGCTCTTGTACTCGTGAGACCAGTAGCCTAAAGCTTTGATACCAACTTGTCACGACCCAAATCATGGATCATGCGGACACTATCCAATCAGGCACAGTAGGCGTGAACCCTTCCCGAAACATAACTCAATTAAACCCAAATGAGAACTCGTATTAATAATATCATAGTAATTTCCAAACAACATTTTAGAAGAAATAAATAATAAGAGTACATAATCAATACCGTATCCCAAAATCGGGTCTAGACTAGTACAAGAGCTTTTAATATTTATAATTAGATTAGATTACAACACCACTCAAATACCACCTCTGTTCTAGAATGAAATTTAACAGAAAACTTCGGGATGGACACCGAGAGATCTTCGTAAGCTAATGGAATCTTGAACATATCATGTAACAACTACACCCCAAATAGGGTGTAGCGAGAGTAGTATCAGTTCAACACTCGTATTGGTAAGCATCATAGGCCTATAACGATTAGAAAAACATAATAAACAATAGGGATCGACAGGTAAGAATGATAGGCAAACAACTCGGTCACTAGCAAGATCAGGCAAGGTCCCCCTTTGATAGATATATTCAAAAATGAAAGATTCTGGATCTCGGTCGAGATGCAAATTCCTAATCCTCAATCCATTAGTTCTATAAATACATTTACACGTAAAATCTAACTCAACTCATCAATAGAAGTAGTCTTTTACTAAATCGGTTCACTTTCTAAGTAAGACATCTAATCCTTACTAAATAACTCTACCACGTTACTAGATAAAATTTTAACGAGCAAACCACAACCAAGGTATATACAATAAGAAAATCACAGAAGATATAAACGATACTCAATGCATGAGAATGTATGTAATGCATTGGCCAATACCACCTCAATCGTACACACATGCAACAAATAGATATCCTCCACGCCTCGATAGTCATGACCTACGGGGACCCTCGAAGTCCATGTATTAGTCACTCGCACACGTACCCCGAGATAACTTCCACAACACCACTCACTCGCACACCGCCTGTGCCTTCCATATCACTAGCCATTCCACACACGACGAGAGATGGGTACTATATCATGTCTATCCAAAGTCTCGCATGTTTCCTTCTCACTTATCATCATCAGTACCAATCACAATTCATATCAATGTATCATAGAAATGAGTATGAATGCAATAAATAATACCAGACCCAAGTGTAATCATATCATGTCTCAATCATGCCTCTACATGGACACATATCACAATATCAATACTGAATCGAGTTCTTGCCTTTATCTACGATAATATCAAAATAAGTGAGAGACAACCGTATCACAACAACAATTTGGAAACTAAGTAACAAGTCTGATACCACACACATGGCGACAAAGTAACAAGTCCAATACCACACACATGGAAATAAAGTAACAAGTCCAATACCACACACATGCAATGATGTAACAAGTCCAATACCACACACATGGCAACAAGCCAGAACGCAACAAAGAGGTGACAAGCCCACAAAATCAACAACAATACCAACCTAAGTATTCCATCCCAACATCATACCCGAAAGCATAACATACTTTCTCCATCAATAACTAACTCTACATATTCTTCGCTAACTCGAGTCTAACAAAAGGGTAATTAGCGCAACAAGCACAACATATGTCACATGGCGTTAGCCCAATCATACTAACAAGCTACTAGTTCACACAGTCAAATAAAGGCATCAAGTTCAACATCACAAAAATGAAAAGCCACAGATAATAGTACCAACCTAAAACATCCATCCCAACACAATGTTCGAGACCTAAGCATGCTTTCTCCGTCAATCTTTACTAATCACATTTGAAATTCTAATCGGATTCTAATTCAACTAAGCTGTAACCTACCTCAAGGCCGAGTTGGTGCCGGGAACATCCACTTGAACTACACCTTCTATTGCTGAAAACAAAAGCCGAAACGGGAGGGGTCTAGGAAAGGTAGTAATCTGAGTAAGCAAAGTGTTAAGAATATTAGATAGGCACAACCCAATAAGAAATCTAGAGTACCTAATATACAACTCCGAATCCACAAGGGTAAAATCAAAATTTCTTCTAAAACTAGATTTTCTAAGTCTCCATTGATTAGTTACCTAAGTTTCATAGTCATTTAGACCCAAACAAGCCACAAATTTCTTTCATCCCTAACACCCCCAATATCAAGATAAATCAACAATTTACCCATTTGCAATTTTAAAGAATAGAAGCTTTGAGTTGGGTAACCAGCTTAAACTAGAAGCCAAGAAATTCTTTCAACTAATATATGATTTTTAATTAAGAAAGGCACTTTTCCCATCTAGGATTTTACAAGTCAAGAAATGTCCCAATTTATTAAACCTATTACACCTCGCCCTCCCAGGAGCTAAGGATGTTCCATACTTATGGCGTATTTTTGGAGAAGGAGCTTATGGAGGGTTAACGTCATGAGCATACGCCGGATATAAGTCATGAAAAACGGGTGTTACACCTTGGAAGAATTTTATATCATTAGTATCGTTACTAAATGAACGTGAGCCCGGAGAGGCCATGGAACTCTTATATGGTTAAGAAATACTTCTAACAAGTAATAAGAGAATAGCTAAAGGTTCTAGGGTTAAGCGGGTTGGAGAAAGTAAGTTGTCAAAGCTTGGGTAAAATTGGGCAAATTTCGCACAGGATTTTTTGTCCAACTTGAGCGAGGTATATCTCCTAGCACATGAGGAGTTATAGAGTGAATAAACTATCAAAATTGAAGTTCATCGAGTCTAGTTCCAATGCAACAAACCGTTTGTCGATATGACATCGGAGTAGGGAGTTATGGGCATTTTAAAACGGACTGCCAGAAGCCTGCGAACCTGCGCGAAAATCCTGGAAGCCCACTTAAAAGCCTATTAAGTGACCCTACCCACAGCCCTATAAATAGCCCTAAATTCATTTTTTTACTCATTTTTCACCCATTCTCACCACCTACAAGTCTCTAGAAACCTCTCCAACACTCCTTCAAGCCTCCACACCAACCTTAGCCCAATTTGGTGGGTTCCAACTTCAACTTAGGCTCGAAAAGTACGTATTGCTTTGTAGTTTTTGATTTCCATTGTCGTATCATCTTGGATAAGAGCGGGAACCTCGAACCCGGATGGTGTCTCACGCATGCAACCTATTTAAGATAAGATTCTTCCTCTATTATCAAAAGTTTACATAAATTCGTAAATGGCTATTGCAAGATTCAGCTCGCGTTTGGTTGAATTGGTGAAAATACGAAATAAATCTATGATGGGTATTGATGGTGGATTATAATGGATATTTTTTGACAAATTAGTATGGGAATGAGTTTGGATTATGATTGTTGGTGTTGGGTTGTTGTTATAATCCTGGGATCGGAGTATAAAAAGAGGAAATGCTGCCTGAATTTCCATAACTCCGAAAGAATTGGATATAACACCTATAACACTTCGCATTGAAGCTAAGAGAAGACTAACCCAGGTCATATATTTCCATTTAGGTGTGAGAGAAGGACCAGCGTGGGAATAGGGAATTTCTCTAGGTCACGTTTTTGAAGATAAAGGTATGTAAGGTTTTCACTATTGTTTTCCTTTGCACGAGTCAACAGAGCCCCTAGCGTGCATTATCAATCCATTCGAGTCTATTCCGGATTTCATACATTTCATGATATATATTAAAATGCGTATTTTATGAGAAGTATATATATTTTATGAAAGATACGTATTTCTTTTCGAAAATCTCTATTTTTACGGAATTTATGATATTTTACGAAATTAAGTAAACATCCCTAGCTAAGTCTTTCACTGACTCCTATTAAACCGTCCGTATACTTTATGAAAGATCCTTATGATGTTAATGTGAGTATTATCATTTGAGTCATTCCTTGTCCTCGATATGGGTCCCATAATATATTTGGAGGTATAACGACCTTACGTCACTCCGATAGGCCCAACGTCACTTTGACCCCTCATGCATATATATATATATATATATATATATATATATATATATATATATATATATATATATATATATATATATATGTATGCGCTATTTTACTCCACCGATTTTATGCGCTATTTTACTCCACCGATCCATGCTATAGTCGACCAGGTACGGTACGTGGATGTGTAACCACTGATCAGTTGGGTATTCACACCGAGTCCCATTAGGGCCAGGTATGCTATGATATAATGATGTTTTCCCTGACGCGGGGAGGATGATGATATGATGATGATGATATACACACCGAGTCCTGAAAAGGCCGGGTACGTTTCACGGCGAGTCTCGAAAGGGCTGGGTACACTTCACATCGACTCCCACTAGGGCCGGATACGTTATATTTATATATATATATTATGTGTATTTACTTGCATATGAAAAATGATTTTCTCTTGCATGGCATATTGTATGCTTTCAGATGTCACAGGTTACCAGTTATCACTATTCTCCTATGTTTACATTTATATTTTACTGATGTCATTACTTCCCTGCCTTACAACTCAGTACTTTTATCCATACTGACCATCCCACTTCTTGGGGCGCTACATTTCATGCTGCAGGTCCTGGAAGGCAGAGCAGAAGGACCTTCTCAGTAGGATCGCCAGCTTCAGCGGGACATCGGCACGTATCGCTATGCCGGGCTTGCTAGTTGGGTATATATTGAGTCTACATGTTATGTATAGGATAGATGTACGTACTCTTAGAGGCTTATAAACAGTGTAGTGGGTGTCCGAGTCATGCATGTTTTCATTATACTTACGATACACATGTTATAGCCTATGCGGCTATATGATATTTTACAATGTTCATGTTGCAGCCTTGTCGACCAGTTTATGTATACTGTCGTTCACCAAGAGGTTATGTTATCCTTGTGTTGGGCCTTTCTGTGTACTGGTACTCTTATATGTACATGCTAATGATTACGATCTGGATTATTGTATTAAGGTTCCATTATGTCACGTCAGGTGGTACTCGGCTATTAGGGTCGGATGCCCGTTATGCCCCTCGTAGGGGTGTGACAAGGTGGTATCAGAGCGGGTCAGTCCTAGGGATGTCTATGACTCGTGTCAAGTAGAGTCTTATTTAGGGGTGTGAAACACGCCATACTTCTAAACAGGAGGCTACAGGGCATTTAGGAAATACCTCTTTTCTTCATGATCTAGATTGTACGATAGAGCCAACAACGTAGGAAATTTCGTTCCCGATTCTATCTTCTCGTTAGAATTGCGATTACGCTAATAAAAAGAAGGGTTTCAATCACAAAAGAATGTAGGGTCAGCTCCGAAAATGGATATTAGACTAACGCCTATTTTTCAGTACGGGTTAGAGAGTAAAAAAAGAGATGGGGAGGAATATAAGTTATGGGATTGATTCAGACCATTCAAAGATTATGACCTTTATCGTGAAGAATCCGTCTAAGGACACTATGAAACAACGCCAGGGTAGCTGTGAGTATGAGCCCACCACAAACTTTAGCTTTACACTCAGGGCCGATGAGAAGGATATGAGAAAATCATTACAGAAGTTGGCACATTCGGACTTTTATTCGGGTCCAGCGTTATGATGGGACGACTACGAAAGTTAGTATTACAAAATATCAGACGGTTTTCAGTTTCAAAAATTTGTTAATCAAGGACCGCTAGTGTATGCATGGGAGTTGTACAGGAGGAATAAGATGGTCAACCAAGGGGAGGAAGTAACTAAGGAAAATACAAAGGTTCCACTTCGAGCATGCATCTGGTTAAGTTTCACAGAAACAGGACCAACGTAGAATGATTACGGGGTAAGTACTAACGGACGAAGCGAATCGCAACCAAGTCAAATAAGTATAAAGGAACAAGGGCACCTGAAGATAAGTAGAGATAAAGCGCACCATAACAGAAATGAACAATAGTTATCAAGGAAGGCTACGCAAACACATCAGTCCCACTTGCTTTACAAAAGAATGGACTCGCGACCGATAGTGAAGCGAGCCGTTGAGTGTGAAAGGCCACAAGGGAATATTCGTCTACAAAAGAAGAAAGAAGCTAAGTTAGAGCTCACAAAAGAATACGGATGTACAGGAACTATTATATGTAAGGGATTGGCTCTAGGGAAAAGAGACAGACGGTTAGACACAAAAAGGGATGGGGATAGATGATGAAGAGAAGACTCTTATAAATCATGCGCAATAAAACAGTGTCATGAGTACATATCATAGTACAAATGATATCAAGCATAGTTAAGTACAATGTGAGGGCACGCATATACCTCGCGACATACTGGAGGGATGTCGGAGCTCCACGATAGGAAGAATAGTTACCATCAAGCAATAAAAGTTTAACAAAATCGAAATCTGCCCGACAAGCTCTAAGTAAGATAGGACGATGCGAAAAATCTTAGAGAAATGTAAAGCAGAAAAGAGAATGATACATAGACATGCATGACAAGATCGTAAGTACGCGAATGATTGTAGGGAAACAAAATTCGTGTAATTATGCGCTCAAGGAAAAGTGGTCATGAAAGTACGAATAATTGGAAGATGTTGATTTTAAGGGAATTAGCGCTAATAAGCAAAGTAAAGGAACCGCAAGGTAAATGATACAATAAGAAATGCTTAGTTAGGAACAGGGAGTCGTACAAATGATATCATGAAAAGAAAGAAGTACATACTTATGTAAGGACTTGTCACATTCTTGAGGAATACGCTCGGCCATAGATTAGTAGTAAGGAAGGGGAAGGTGACTCCATAACGAAAAACTTCAAGGCCATTAAAACAATGGGCACATGCGGTAAGACCGACAAGAGGGGAGGTAGATAAGCTATGTTGAAGGCAACGAATGAATCCTATACTATTAAAGACGATATCCAAACTTTATGAACAGCAGGAGTATGAGCAGAATGTAAAAGGCCTAAACAACATAGTGATTCCGCAACATGAAACATGAGTACCCAATATCAAGCTCAGCTAGTAAGAATAGTGATAAAATGAAGAAATTTGACTTCCCGTGGAAAGAATGACTCGAAGAAGGAGACTAACCACTCGTAGGCGCGAGGAGACTGCTAGAAAATAGAGTAACCACATTAATAGGTAGAAAAGAGTTTTCGGAAGCGTCAGGTAGCTACATCCCTATAAGGGGGTAAGTTATGAAGTAGAAAAGGAAGTTAAGAACATAAGCAAGGATAATAAACTCTTGTCGAAAGGAGCTAACATAGGAAGGAGATAGTTTAGTAAGCAAAGGGGAGTATATATCTAAGTAATAGAAGGGGAAACTGTTAATCAAAAAGGGCCAATAAGTTAGTCTATGAAGGCACGTACGGCATACCAACAAGACGATCCGACAAGATCATTAAAGGGACATGAATTACAACCCCATTGCACCCTAATAGGGGAATTTTGCAAGGCCATAAGCAAGGAAGGATTGGTAAAGGTAAGGCATGGAGGAGTATGACCCTAAGATAAGCAAGTTGTTAGGGGTAGGTACAAAAGGTGAGTACAAGTATTGGAAAAGGGTATAACGGTGCGAGAAGACTCGCAGTTAGGCAAAGGAGCAAGGCAAGAAGGGGAAGACTTAAAATTATAAGTCAAGGTTACGAAATATAAGGGGAAGATTACCCTTAACTTAAATTCAGCAAGAGATTGTCGACAAAATGGTTAGGAGGTACAACCAGGATAATTAAATTAAGGATGCAGAGGATATAACACGTATATGCCAGAGGACTACCCCGAAAGAAAATAAATGATAGTGGTTGACCAAGGTCGAATAGCTTAAGAACATATGGAAAGAAAAAACAATACTAAGTGTCACCTTCGTCAGGTGTGACGGGCAGATTGTCGAACCCTTATTTTTTAAAACAAGAATTGAAAATTTTAAATGAAATACCAAAATCGACACGTAGCTCGAGGCATCTCAAAACATGATATATATACATACGACATAAAACAAGGCGAGCCAAAAGGGCCTCCGCCATTTCTGTACAACAAAATAATGGCCGACATGGCCAAACAGTAACCATGACTCCCACCCTGATCGCAGACTTCTAAAGAGTATGACCTGCAAATATATACACAACATTATACCAAAACGGGAACGCCCTCGGAGCAAGAGAGAAGGCATCGACTCTCAATACCGGCCTTCCCTACGCGAGAGAGAGGAGTCACCGGGTCGCGTCCCCGAACCTGCGGGCATGAAACGCGACCCCGAAGAAAGGGGTCAGAGTACGGAATATGTCTTGAATATGTAAAGCATCACCGAAGCAAGAAATAGGAGAGTTCAACAAAGAAACAAGTTTAGATTACACCGAAAAAGTACAACGAGAAAGCAAGTTTAGGTTACACGACATGAACTAAATGTTTAAGTAAAATAGTCCCTTCGGACGGCCGCTTCCGGCCTAACAATAATAATGGTGGCCCCTTCGGGCATTGCCGCTTCCGGCATAATGATAATGATGATAATAATAATAATAATAATAATAATAATAATAATAATAATAATAGTAATAATAACAATATTAATCCCCTTCGGGTGCGCCGGTCCAGCATACGTCTATCCTGGCCCCATCGGACATGCGGCCCCGACGTAAAATAATGGCCCCTTCGGGCATGCCGGTCCGACATACGTCTATCCGGCCCCGTCGGACATGCGGCCCCGGCATCCTAGCCCCTTCGGGCATGTCACTCGCGGCATACGGCTACCCTGGCCCCATCGGGCATGCCACTCGCGACATAATACTAATCCTAGCCCCTTCGGGCATATTAATAATAGTAATAATAATAATAAAATATCGCACCCCCTTCGGAGTGGTTTCTAAAAAGTTTTATAAAATATCACACTCCTTCGGAATGGTTTTGTACGCACCCCTTCGGAGTGGTTTTAGAAAAGCCTTAAAAAATAATATATCACACCCCGCCGGAGTGGTTTTAAGAAAGCTTTAGAAAATAATATATCACCCCCTTCGGAGTGGTTTATGGAAGTTTCAAGGCGATTCGATTACATTCCGGCAAGTTACGGACGTTTAAGCATTTTTCCAACAAGTTATAAGCATTCTAGTTCAATCGCACTGAATGAATAGTGCTCAATTTCGAATCGAGTTTCGATGAACGAGAATAACCCCGAGGCTCAAATTCAAGCCTAGTATACCTAGGACATGCCAAAAGAAGGGAAGGAATAGCTTTACATACCTCACGGGTGCCTTACGCTCGCTTGAGCTCAATTCCCGTTTCGTCCGAATCGCAAATGGTCACCTTTACCAAGTTACTATTCATGAGAGTTAGCATTTAAGTCTTGGTTTCTATTTGGCTACCGAAATTTCGGATAAAGCACTTCCCCTATAAATATAGCATCCCCGAGATTCAACTCGGCTCAGAATAACAACAACCAACCCAACAACAACATCAACAACATCAATAATCGCTACAAAGCACATATGAACACAAATAGTCTTTCTTTCAACATAATGCATTAATTCTCATTCCAACTTCATGTCAACGCTTTCATATTCATTTACTAATCCAAAACCATTCAAATACGATTCGGAAACACTTCATATCATTTCTACAAAGTATTCGCAACATATACCACATATGCCAATTTTTCACCAATAGCCATAATGCATTCAAGACTCCTAATCTTTAACATGCATATTCATAGTATGTTCCATCTTCCAATTTCATCAACACTCATCATAACTTGCATCTTAACAATTCCATTTCCATGTTAACATAAAACTAGAATAAAATCATATAATTCCTACAACAACCTAACAATGGATTCTTCATTCCAACTTGAACCATTTTCCTTTCATTCACTCCACAAGAACACAAGAACACAATTAATACATTAAATAAATTCAACACTTCTCCCTTTCAAGTAAAGAACCACACACGGCCATAACACACATGCACCACACGGCCATGCACACACACACATCATAATTCTCATGATTTCCATCCAACTTCATTCATTCTAACATCCATAAATCTTCTATAACATAAAAGAAACAAGAAATCCTTACCTTTTTCTTGAATTTCCAACTTTCCGCAAACGGAGTTCTTTCTCCAAACCAATTATACTACGTCGTAGAGCACCTCAAGCTTGTTAAGAATTCGCGAAGAACAAGATTTTTGGACCAAGGTTTAAGGCTAGGAAATTTTCTTTTTTTTTTTTCTTTCTTCTTTCTCTCTTGAAGCCGTGAGCTTCTTTCTCCTTTTTTCTTGATTTTTCTTTTGCTCTCTTGAAGTTTCCAAGGATAATCATCCTTATAATTGGCACATGGAAAATAATTGATCAACTTATGGGCTTGGGCCATAGTTGGCCGGCCACCCCTCTCTATTTTGGGCCTCTTTTTCTTATTTTTTTTTTTTTGAGCCCAATAGCTTAGAAGTCGTGTTTTGCAATTTCCCGAAACAAATTTCCGAGATTCCAATTTTGCCCTTGGCCCTCTCCGATGTTCTCGTGTCAACACTTTCCATAAGTGACAACATACACTTCACGTAAAATCAAAGCATGGCCTTATTCTTACAAATCACAATTATGTCCAAATTTTCCGAACGTGCAAAAACACGGGATGTAACATCCTCCCCCCCTTTAGAACATTCGTCCTCGAATGTTAAATTAGCCTTATAGGTCTTACAAGTAATTTGGGGAAGGTTCTTTAAGAAACAGTACGTATAAATCATTCACTGATTAAAACAATCAACTGCAGAATTTAAATTACCTGGTGGTACATCCTGCGGTGCCTCGGGACCTGGTCTTCCGCCCAGTGCATAGATACGATGTGGTCCCGCACTGGAACTAGGGGCTCTACCTCCGCCCCTACCTCGACCCGAAGAAGTCTGGGGTCCTGTCTCGGGGGCTCTTACCGAGGGTGACGACGCTGCTGCCGAATTTCCCGGGACAGTGTGGCCCACTCCCTGTGGACACTCTCTAGCATAGTGTGTCGGATCACCACAAGTATAGCACACACCCCGTCGGCACTGTCCCACATGACGTCTCCCACAATTCGCACATCGCGGAGGGGCCATCGCCTCTTGCCCCGACCATGCCTGCTGCTGAGGACCCGACGCATAAGATGAACTCGGTCCCTGCCGAGGGAAAGTCTCTCTACCCCGCTGAGGTCCACGAAACTGCGAAGGTGCACTATACTGGGGTCTGCTCTCGCTGGTGGAACCTCTACCCCGACCTTCTGTCCTGGCCCTCTTGGGCTGGCTGCCACCCTGCCTCCGAAGTAGCTTCCCGTTGGCGCTTGCGATCCTCTCGCCCCCCGTGCATAAGCTTGGATGCGAGCTATATCTATACCCGGCCGCATTGCCACCGGCATACAAATCTCCCGTGACTCCGATTCCGGTCCTATTACATACCGATGAACTCTATCCTCCATGTCCGCACAATAGTAGGGGCATACACGGCTAAGGAGTCGAACTCCACACTATACTCTCTCACCGTCATACCACCCCGTCGCAAATTAAGGAATTTATCAACCTTTGCTCGTCTCGGCTCGGGTGGCATATAATGACGCAAAAAGGCGTCCGAGAATTCCGCCACGTCGGCGGAAGGGCGTCACTACCTCTCGACAATCTCCATGGCGGTACCGGTTAATCGCTATGCCCCGTAACACTCGTAGGCGGCTAGCTCAACGGACTCCGTAGCCGACGCCTTCATTATATTCAAAGTACGCCGCATACCGTCTATAAACTCCCGAGGATCGCATTAGGGTCCGTGCCCTTAAACTCGGGGGACTCAATGTAAGAAAATCCCGTGCCCCGCCACTAGCGACCCCTATCGGGATACTCGTAACTCCTACTCGTTGTCCGGCCGAGTAGCAAGCATCCGAGTCAACAAACGTATGGCATCTTTCATTTCGCTGATCTCCTGACGCTGGGCATCTGACTGAGAGACCGGAGATGCTGGTGCTGGGACTGGAGCTGGATCAGGTGCCTCTCTCAGCTCCTCCGGCGATGGGGAGGTGGGAGGACTCCGGGGCTGGATGCGTATTCCAGCATAAGTCCGAGCTCTAGTGGACCTGGGGGCTTGGCTAGCCACCTCATCCCCAACTGCTTTGCCCTTCTGGGCTGCCGTCGCTTTACCTTTCTTAGGCGGCATTACTGAAAGCACACAAGATCATTAAATTAGGGACTTTATGTACAACACCGCTCTATACGCACGATCTACACCATGAAAGAAAGAATAACACCCTATTAATGTCTCGTAGCTTCCGTTTATAGATGTGGTGCACAACACACCGATAAACAAGACTCTACTAGACACGACCGCGAACATGCCGAGGACTGACCTGCTCTGATACCACTTTGTCACACCCCAACCTTCGTCAGGGTGTGACGGGCACCCGACTCTCATCAGAGTCAAGCGAACCCTTAAACGTCAACTCAAATTTTTTTTTTTAAAACAAGAATTGAAAATTTTAAATGAAATACCAAAATCGACACGTAGCTCGAGGCATCTCAAAACATGATATATATACATACGACATAAAACAAGGCGAGCCAAAAGGGCCTCCGCCATTTCGTACAACAAAATAATGGCCGACATGGCCCAAACAAGAACCATGACTCCCCCTCGTTCGTTCGCGGACTTCTAAAGAGTATGACCCGCAAATATATACACAACATTATACCAAAACAGAACGCCTCTCGGAGCAAAGAGAAGGCTGTCGACTCTCAATACCGGCCTTCCCTACGCGGTGAGTCACCGGTCGCGTCCCCGAACTGCGGGCATGAAACGCAGCCCCCGAAGAAAGGGGTCGATACGGAATATGTCGAATATGTAAAGCATCACCGAAGCAAGAAATAGGAGAGTTCAACAAAGTAAACAAGTTTAGATTACACCGGAAAAAGTACAACGAGAAAGCAAGTTTAGGTTACCGACATGAACTAAATGTTTAAGTAAAATAGTCCCTTCGGACGGCCGCTTCCGGCCTAACAATAATAATGGTGGCCCCTTCGGGCATTGCCGCTTCCGGCATAATGATAATGATGATGATAATAATAATAATAATAATAATAATAATAACAATAGTAGTAATAATAACAATATTAATCCCCTTCGGGTGCGCCGGTCCAGCATACGTCTATCCTGGCCCCATCGGACATGCTGGCCCCGACGTAAAATAATGGCCCCTTCGGGCATGCCGGTCCGACATACGTCTATCCCGGCCCCGTCGGACATGCGGCCCCGGCATCCTAGCCCCTTCGGGCATGTCACTCGCGGCATACGGCTACCCTGGCCCCATCGGGCATGCCACTCGCGACATAATACTAATCCTAGCCCCTTCGGGCATATTAATAATAGTAATAATAATAATAAAATATCGCACCCCCTTCGGAGTGGTTTCTAAAAAGTTTTATAAAATATCACACTCCCTTCGGAATGGTTTTGTACGCACCCCCTTCGGAGTGGTTTTAGAAAAGCCTTAAAAAATAATATATCACACCCCTTCGGAGTGGTTTTAAGAAAGCTTTAGAAAATAATATATCACACCCCTTCGGAGTGGTTTATGGAAGTTTCAAGGCGATTCGATTACATTCCGGCAAGTTACGGACGTTTAAGCATTTTTCCAACAAGTTATAAGCATTCTAGTTCAATCGCACTGAATGAATAGTGCTCAATTTCAGGATCGAGTTTCGATGAATAGAATAACCCCCGAGGCTCAAATTCAAGCCTAGTATACCTAGGACATGCCAAAAGAAGGGAAGGAATAGCTTTACATACCTCACGGGTGCCTTACGCTCGCTTGAGCTCAATTCCCGTTTCGTCCGAAATACGCAAATGGTCACCTTTACCGTTACTATTCATGAGAGTTAGCATTTAAGTCTTGGTTTCTATTTGGCTACCGAAATTTCGGCGTAAAGCACTTCCCCTATAAATATAGCATCCCGAGATTCAACTCGGCTCAGAATAACAACAACCAACCCAACAACAACATCAACAACATCAATAATCGCTACAAAGCACATATGAACACAAATAGTCTTTCTTTCAACATAATGCATTAATTCTCATTCCAACTTCATGTCAACGCTTTCATATTCATTTACTAATCCAAAACCATTCAAATACGATTCGGAAACACTTCATATCATTTCTACAAAGTATTCGCAACATATACCACATATGCCAATTTTTCACCAATAGCCATAATGCATTCAAGACTCCTAATCTTTAACATGCATATTCATAGTATGTTCCATCTTCCAATTTCATCAACACTCATCATAACTTGCATCTTAACAATTCCATTTCCATGTTAACATAAAACTAGAATAAAATCATATAATTCCTACAACAACCTAACAATGGATTCTTCATTCCAACTTGAACCATTTTCCTTTCATTCACTCCACAAGAACACAAGAACACAATTAATACATTAAATAAATTCAACACTTCTCCCTTTCAAGTAAAGAACCACACACGGCCATAACACACATGCACCACACGGCCATGCACACACACACATCATAATTCTCATGATTTCCATCCAACTTCATTCATTCTAACATCCATAAATCTTCTATAACATAAAAGAAACAAGAAATCCTTACCTTTTTCTTGAATTTCCAACTTTCCGCAAACGGAGTTCTTTCTCCAAACCAATTATACTACGTCGTAGAGCACCTCAAGCTTGTTAAGAATTCGCGAAGAACAAGATTTTTGGACCAAGGTTTAAGGCTAGGAAATTTTCTTTTTTTTTTTTCTTCTTTCTCTCTTGAAGCCGTGAGCTTCTTTCTCCTTTTTCTTGATTTTTCTTTTGCTCTCTTGAAGTTTCCAAGGATAATCATCCTTATAATTGGCACATGGAAAATAATTGATCAACTTATGGGCTTGGGCCATAGTTGGCCGGCCACCCCTCTCTATTTTGGGCCTCTTTTTCTTATTTTTTTTTTTGAGCCCAATAGCTTAGAAGTCGTGTTTTGCAATTTCCCGAAACAAATTTCCGAGATTCCAATTTTGCCCTTGGCCCTCTCCGATGTTCTCGTGTCAACACTTTCCATAAGTGACAACATACACTTCACGTAAAATCAAAGCATGGCCTTATTCTTACAAATCACAATTATGTCCAAATTTTCCGAACGTGCAATCGAAATAAGTTTGGGGAGAATATCTTTCTTCGAGGTTATAATTCATAAATAACGCTGAGCCGGCATCAATCAAGGATAGTTTAAATTGTTAAGAGTCCTATTCAGACGGGAGATGTGGTGAAATCCAAAACTTCATGCTGACAATAAAGTACCCCTGGAAGGGTGGTATAAGAGAAATGATTTGATGTTCGGTAAGAATGAAAAACTCAGTCTGGGATCCATCAATACTTATGGGATACTTCAGGAGGTCAATCAAACTTACAAATTGAGGCTTCTATCAGGATTAAAAGAATTACAATGGACATGGTAAGTTACGGCAGAAGTGAAATTCGGGTCATATTTAGGTTCCTCAAGGAGTTGCTGTATGGCAATTACGAGGCAATATGTTGTTGAGAACACTACCGCATATACCAATTCAATTGAGTAATGTAGATGCTTTTGGGGCCGGAATTGCTAGAGGGAACTCTAAGGAATTAGCATAATGAGTTTTCCCCTCATAGTCTTTGAACATTCAAGGATGAATATTCTTAAGGGGGGAAGACTATTACACCTCGCCCTCCCAGGAGCTAAGGACGTTCTGTACTTATAGAGTATTTTTGGAGAAGGAGCTTATGGAAGGATAACGTCGTGAGCGAACGTGGGATATAAGTCATGACGAAAGGGAGTTACACCTTAGAAGAATTTGGTATCGTTGGTGCTGTTAGTAAACTAACGTGAGCCCAGATGAGCCAAAGAACTCTTATAAGGCTAAGAAAGACTTGTAACGAGTACTAAGAGAATAGCTAAAGGTTCCGAGGTCAAGCGAATTGAAGAAAATTAGTTGTCAAAGCTTTGGGAAAACTTGGAAAACTTTCGAAAGAAATTTCTGGTCCATCTTGAGCAGGATATATCTCCTAGCATATGAGGAGTTATAGAGTAAAAAAATTATCCAAATTGAAGTTCATCGAGTCTAGTTTTCAACGCATCAAACTGTTCATCGATATGACATCGGAGTAGAGAGTTATCGGAAATTTAAAACGGGCTGCCAGAAGCCGGCGAACCTACGCGAAAATTCTAGAAACCACTTAAGGCCCACTAATTCGGCCCAGTGGAACCTAACCCGACCCACACACCTATAAATACCCCTCTAACTCATCATTCTTCATCATTTTCACCACTCATAAACATGTAGAAGCCTCTATAATCATCTCTCAAGGTCCATACTTCAACTTAGTAGATTTAATATCAATCAAGCTCGAAAGAATCGGGGTAGCATCGTGGTATCGTGGTTGTTGCTGAAATAAGGTGAAGCAAGGAAGATTCTGGAATGTGAAAGCTATCAAGGATCAATTCAGATTTAGCAAGGTAAGATTCTCCCTCCGTTAGCATAAATTTGTAATGGGTATCTGTCATGACCTATTTTGCCTAAGTCATGCGGGGACTTACCTTCCCACCTCGGTAAGCTAACCCTCAACCCAACAATGAATAAATACATAAACAAATGGAATTAAGCAACGGAATAGAATAAATACGTAAGTCGTATATATATATACGTAAGTCAATGAATAAATACATAAACGAATGGAATTACATATATATATATATATATATATATATATATATATATATAAGTAGTAGAATAGTGAGGAATAATAATAACACCCCCAAGGTCTAGCCGGAATAACACATGAGCATCTAAAAGGAGAATAATACAAATTCGGAATACTAATACATAAAGTGTATATGTCTCTGAATAGAATAAGACATAACAATAGAAAAGTCTTCAAGGCAGCAGACGGCCATGCTCACCCTAGAAACCCAAAGAGAAAGCTGAAGCGACTATCAGCCATACGTCACAGAAATGGATCCGACCTGATACTCTGCATTCATAAAAGAATGCAAAGACAAGTGCAAAGCAAGACAAAACAACAAGATCGGTAGGCATCATCGGCCGACTAAGCATAGCTAACACATTCAAGATAATAAAGCAAATAAGCAGATAAACCAACAAATATAGGTCACAAGTAATCGAATTCAAGTACACGTCATTATCTAAGTAAAGCATCTAATCCCAAATGTGCTAAGTCTGAATATATCGAGTCCGAATCCAACATCACAAATACAACACCAAAACATCTCAGAATCAAGCCATAATGCAATGCAATGCAATAATGTATGAATGTAATGCAATGCCATGCAAATGCGGTGTACATATGTACTCCGGACGGAAATATCGACGTCTCGGTAGCACAACCGAGTGTGACTCGCGAAGTCTAAGCGCCACCCGTCCCGGATCTTTGCCCAACAGACAGACGGGACCCCGGATATTTACCGGAGGTGTTCTCAACGGCACCACTCTGGGGACCTGAAGAGTCCATGCACTATCAATGATTTCGGAACAAACATCGAACGTCGGCTATGCAACCAATGATTCCAAAATTAATCATCGGACATCAGTCATCTAACGTCACTCAAGTAAAAACATTTTATCAAGTATCAATTTCACTTCATCAACGATTCCGGAACTAACATTGGCCATCTCACGTCACTCAAGTAGAAGAGATTTATCAAGTATCAAAAGTATCACAAAAGTGTATCATGAAAATGAGAGTGCGTGCAATGCATGAATCAACATCAATAATCATCCTCAATATTACAAGTACCAAAAGTGGGTACGCCAACAATATATCTGAATCACAAGTACCAACAGTGGGTACGCCAATAATATAACCGAATCACAAGTACCAACAGCGGGTACGCCAACAGTATATCCGAGTACAAATACCAACAGTGGGTATGCCAACTATATCAGAATCAAGATGATAAAACAGAATCCAATATCTATCAACAACTCATGGCATCAAGCTAGCACAATAAAATAATCAAATCAATGACAACGAGGTGGCTAGCCCTAACACATAACAGGGCCCAACCCAAGGCAATATCTAACCCCACTTCATACCCGAAGGTTCACATGCTATCTCCAAAAATATAACCTAAATATGTGGTTCGTTATACGAAGTCTCACTAAAGGTAAGCCATAACCTACCTGAATGGCCGAACCGCAACACCAACAACTCACTCCTTTGCCTTGCCTTTCAGCTGAACCTCTGAACCAAAGTAGTCTAAGCATAATCGAATTCTAGATTAGAAATCATGAAGAATGATACTAATATTGCTACTATTCAATTTAGGGCAATTCTAATCTTAGAAATTGGGAAAATGAGCCCACAAGGGAAAAACAGGAAATTCGGAAGCAAAATGCCAAATTAAGTACTAGGTGATCATAAACTAACCACTAATTGCTGATTTGATGCAAGGATTAGCCTAATTTCTGATTTCAAGCAAAACCCACAAATTGGGTATAAACCCTGACTCTTTGATTCCGAAATTCAACACAAGAAATGGAAGCTATATGATTAACAAGCATAGATTCATCAAAATCTAACATAAACCCCATCAATTTATCATTACTAAGCCTAGAGAAAGTGTTCATCAAAACCCTCTTTAAACTTCCATCACTAAGGAATTATTAAAGGGAAGGGAGAAATCTAAGATTATTTTGATTAAAGGAAGTGTAAAGTAACAAGCAAGATTTACCTCTAAGAATATCTCCAAAATATCTCCAAGAACTGTTCCCCAAAGTTCTAATTTCGAAATGGGAAATAATGAGGGTCTAAGGCCTTTTAACACTTCATTAACTTTATACACTGCCCGTCAACCGCTTAGCGCACGGGACCGCCCCGGATGCCGCTTTCGCTTAAAGCCTGTGGATACTCAGCCCAGTACCGGCTGCCGCGGTGCTGGTGCCGCCAAAGCGGGCACCAGACACCAGAAAACTCCTCGAGTTTCACTAATTGATCCGATTTTTTGACTACTTCCAGAGGCCACTGCTCACACACTATACATATAGACACCCATAAAAACACGCTATGAACGCGCCCGTGGCTTCAAAATTCCTAACGGAGGTCTCGTTGACCCAGTCAACCTCCGACGCCTTAATTTCAATTCCCAACCCAAGTCCCAAAATGCATCCGAGTGCATTAGGAACCAAACTAAATACACACACAAGTTCTAAACGACCATCCGGACCTCTCAAAGTCGACGGAATTATGAAAAAGGTCCGTCTACCCAAAAGTCAACTTTGGGTCAATAATTTTTCACTTTAAGCCTATATTTCACAAAAGTTACCCGAATCAGGTCTAGACACCTCGAGAAGCGTGCCAACGGTTACCTTGGGTAAAAAATGAGCTAATTAATGCTTGAGAAAGGGCAAAAAAGCTGAAAGGACTATAACGACAAAACGGATTGTTACATCAGATACCAATTATACCGTTTCTCATCCTCGAGCGATGAAAAGAAAAGAAACGAGAAAATACCTGAATCAGTAAACAATTGAGGATATCGGCTACGCATGTCGGACTTGGTCTCTCCAGTAGACTCCTCAACAGGAGGGTGCTTCCATTGCACCTTCACAGAAGCAATCTCTATCGACCTCAACTTTCGAACCTGCTTATCTAAGATCGCGATAGGCTCCTCCTCGTAAGTCAAATTCTCATCAAGCAATATAAAATCCCAACAAACAAAGTAGGTACCGAAGGCATGGTACTTCTTCAGCATCGAAACATGAAAAACAGGATGAATGTCACAACCCGACTAGGGGCCATGATGGGTACCCGGGGCTAACCACCGATCATCGCTCGTACCATTACCCATCGTACATATCAAGCGTTCATTTATTAACCTTATACTCAAATCATAGGAAAACCATTTTTCACTTTGAACATAATTATCTTTATATGCATAAGCCCTTCGGCTATCAAAATAATATACATACAATAAGGACATCGTGAGACCATACTACCCACACATACGTATCTACGAGCCTCTACTAGATTGCTAGACATAGGGACGGGACAAGACCTCGCCGTGCCAAAAATACATATACACAA
>NW_026716560.1:0-16186 GCF_029784015.1 Lycium ferocissimum
TACCTCATAAATTTTATAACGACGACAACCAAAGCGCTAGGTAACCTTGGTTCCACATGGCTGCCCCAAAACAGCCCCCACACACGGCTAATATCAACATGTAGGATTTCATGATTTTCATTAGTTTCAACACGTTTCAACCACAACCAAAACACTAAATAAACATTGGTTCGACATTTCTATACAACACACACACACATACACGGCCAGGTCTTAACATACCAATATGCATGTATTTCATGAACTTCATTCATTTTTTTTGTACATCACAACATACACAACAACCAATTTACACTAAACAAAATTTGTTCATCACACTTATTCCAACAACTCCACCCCACGGCCACAACCTTTCTATGCCAAATTTCACAACTTTCATCCTCTTCCACACACTTCAACATGCATAAACATCTATAAAAACATGAAGTCAAGATTGAACCTCACCTTTTCCTCTTGCCTTCCTCAACCTCGGCTAGCTTGTTAAAACGCGACAACGAGCGATCTTCTTGCTCTAATGGCTACACCACGACGACGAGGGCCTCCTAATTAGTATAGAAGCATAGAGAAAACATTTTCCATGACCACCTTTAGGGGAGGGGCTGGTTCGGCCAGCCCCCTTTTTCCGTTTTGCTCTTTTTTTTTTTTTTTTTGTTTGTTGTCTTGCTTTCTTTCTTTCTCCTCTCTAATTAAAAAGATGACAAGCATGTATATATATATATAAGGCAAGCATGTGAGGGGCACATGCCCCTCCCTTCTCTAGATTTTTCTTCTTTTTTCCTCTTAATTTCTTTTTCTAGACTTTTCCTCATTCCTCCTTTCATGACTTCTCTAGAATGGATGTGAAATTACTATTTTGTCCCTCGTCTTTCCACAAAATTACCAAAATGCCATTTTGCAAATTTTTCATTTTTGCCCCTCGACTTTTCTCAATATTCCGATTTTACCCTAACCTTCCACATTATTTCCATTGGCCATTTTACAAATTTCTCTTTTACCCTCGACCTTTCTAAGTATTTCAAGAGACATACCAATAATCGTCAAAAATAATTTTTATATCGACGTACACATGCAAATAATTTTTGGAAGTTGCCTCGCCTAAGCTAATGACTTTCTCGCGGCGACCTTGAAATTTTCAAACGTACAAAATGTGGGCTATAACTCTTTGTCTATAAAAATCAAAACACAACCTATCCCGAGAATTCAACTCGAGGCATCACAACAAACAAACCCGTCCGGTCCGTAACAAGAGCTAAGATTCCGCATTCTAACATGATTAATTTCTACACTTCGACAACATTCATTTATGTCCGAAAGCCACGCTCACGTGCATCGGTCCACCGGAATTTTCCAAACCATTCAAACGAGTTAGCTTCGTCAAGGTGCCGCAATAGAAGCAAAATTCTCCACAAATCTTCTATAATATCCGGCTAGCCCCAAAACTGCGTACCTCTTCCACGGTGTGGTAGGCTATACCGGGCCCCCGTGACATTATCTTCAATCTTCGTGTATCGACCCGAATACCAATCGCTCCGACAATATGCCCCAAGAATGCCACAGAGGTTAACCGTAATTCACATTTAGAAAATTTGGCATATAAGTTTTCTCATATGTAGAGCGTGCCAAGAACTGTTCTTAAATGATCTGAATGCTCTTCTGCAGACCGGGAATAGACCAGAATATCATCTATAAACACGATCACGAACATATCAAGGAATGGCCGGAATATCCGATTCATTAAATCCATGAATACCGCGGGAGCATTAGTCAATCCGAAAGACATTACTCTGAATTCATAGTGCCCGTCGCCGGTCTCTCCAAGGCGTCTTTGAATATCGATTCGCGCACCGTACTCGATGATAACGTAACTTATATATATATATATTATATAAAATATATTATATATATATATATATATATATATATATCCGGGGGAGGGGGTATTTATTCTTTATTGTTACCTTATAGAATTTCTTAAACTATCGTAGTCGATGCACATTCTTAGTCGAACCATCTTTATATTCCTTACAAATAATACCGGCGCTCCCCATGGCGACGTGCGGGTCCGATAAAGCCTTTATCCAATAATCCTTCAAGTTTGCTCCTTTAATTCTTTCAATTTTGTCGGTGCCATCCTGTATGGGGGAATAGATATGGGCTGCGTGTCTGGCAACAGATCTATAGAGAAATCTATTTCCCGTTCAGGGGGAAGACCTGGAAGATCGTCTGGAAATACATCGGGAAATTCATTCACAACCGGGACTGACTGGAGAGTAGGAATTTCTGCTTTAGTGTCGTGCACACGGACCAAATGATAAATATAGCCTTTCTGGATCATCTTTCTGGCCTTAAGATACGAAATAAATTTACCCTTTGGCGACGCCGTATTGCTCGCCCATTCTATAACCGGCTCCCCTGGAAACTGAAAACGAACTACCTTTTTCTGGCAGTCCACATTAGCGTAACAGGAAGCTAACCAGTCCATACCCATAATGACATCAAATTCGATCATATTTAATTCTACCAGGTCAGCTTTGGTACAACGATCACATATAATCACAGAACAATTTTTATACACCTGCCTGGCTATAATAAAATCACCCACTGGTGTAGCTACTTCAAATGGCTCGATAGGCTCAGGAATTATTCCAATTTCATTAGCAACGAGCGGGGAAATATATGATAAGGTAGAACCAGGATCAATTAAAGCATACACAGATCGAGAGAAAACCAGCAGTGTACCTGTGACAACATTCGGCGAAGCCACCTGGTCCTGGCGGGTAGCCAATGCATATATGCGGTTCGAAGGACCGCTGGAATCTGGAACCCCGCCACGGCCTCGACCGCGGCCCGCCGGTGGCGGCGCACCTCGTCCCGGAGGACGTGTAACTGAAGGAGTAGAGGATGAACCCGCGGCTGATCCCGTCGGTCGAGCTGCACCACCAGAACCACCCGCCACCGGACAATCACGCATAATATGGCCCTGACGGCCGCAAGAAAAACAAGCTCCGGTGGCCCGGTAGCACTCCCCTGGATGTGATCTCCCACAATAAGAACAGCGGGGCATGGGTGGTCTGGACTGGCTGGAACCTCCAGTCATCTGTGAACCCTGTGCTCTGGAACTCTGGCCGGCTCCAGAAGGCCCTGCACCATCAAATCGCCTACCGGTGGACTGTGTACCCCGGCCTGACGGAGGAGGATATCTGTCTGATCGCTGTGATCGAGGTCGCCCGCCCTGCGGAATCTCAATTTGTATCTCCGACAGTTGTCCGCATAAACTTTTAGCCCTCTTGGGCGGCCTAATCGTCACGATCTCTAAAGGACCGATCCGCCCGACGCCGGTCCTCCACCCCCGAGCATAAGCTCCGTAGTCGGGCGATATCCATATCGCAAATTCTCCGGGACGCCATCGCCATGCAACCCGTCAACTAAATAACGATCCAACCCCTCGACGCATAGCGGTGCATCCGATCGGCCATATCTGCCACTAGAGCTGGTGCATATCGAGCCGCAGAATTAAACTCCATATTATACTCACGAACACTCCGGCCCCTCTGTCGAATATGCAAACCTATCAACCCTCGCCCTCCGCAACTCTGGGGGCAAAAAGCGGCGAAGAAAGGCAGCCTCAAATTCAGTCCAAGTAGCGGGTAGGCGCCCTCACCCCGGATAGCTCCCGGGACTCATACCAAATAAGGGCGACATCCCGCAATCGTGTGAAGCTAACTCGACGTACTCGCCGCCGAAGCCCCGGCCAATCTCAACGCGCGCCGCATCCGCTCGATAAAGTCATGGGGGTCCTCTCGGGCTTAGACCCGAAAAACTCGGAGGTCGCATGTCGAAAATCGCGGACCGCGGATGACTCTCATGTCCGTCATCATCGTCACCTCGCGGCCGCGTCCCCGACCCTCGACCCGCCACCGGTGTCGTCAACAATCGTACGGCCTCCCTCGGTGTCCTATCCTCTAAGGGGGCCGGGAGGCCGGAGGCACGAGCGCTCGCATCACCGGAGCCGCCGAGGGACCTACTGCTCCCTAAGCCTCCCTGGGTGGTGGAGTGGCTGAACCCTCTGAATGTAGCACAATACCGGGTCTAGTCTGCGCACGAGCCCGTGTAACCCTCGGCGCCCGACTAGTCTCATCCGCCTTCGCCTTGCCCTTCTGGGCAGCCGTCGTCTTCTTCGGAGGCATCTCTGAAAAACATAACAATTGATCAGAAAAGAGTCATCCTAATAACACAGCTCTAACGCACGATCTAAGATTCAAAGAAAGGTAACACCCTAAATGTCCCGTAGCCTCCTCGTTTATAGATGTGGTGCACAACACACCGATAAACAAGACTCTACGAGACACGATCTGTGGACACTCCGAGGACAAACCGCTCTGATACCACTTTTGTCACGACCCAACCCCGTAGGCCGTGACTAGTGCCCGATCTGGGCACCCAAACATATCTATCAAACACTATCTCAAAGCATAACGAACGCGTACAAGCATATAACAGAAGCCGACAAGGCTATGTTTCAAACTTAGATAATTTCCAGAAAAATTTCGGCAGAGTTTCCTTTGTTTTCTGGACTATCCAAAATAACCCTGCGCACAGAAAATACCAACAAAGGCCACACAGGGCCAACCAAATATCATATATACATATGCGGACCGGCCGCCGCGGCGAATGGGATCGCCCAACACACCAGATACAAACACAGTCATACGGAAGTAGGCACACCCCACAAAATATGTCCACAGACTTCTAGACAGACAGACAGAATCATATGACGGGACAGGGCCCCGCCGTACCCAAATAGTCCAAATATACATAAGAATATACATGACAAAGATATATACCAAAATGTACGCTCCGGATTAAAGGAGCAACCCAATATAGCAGAAGGTGTGGCCTACAGCGGAGGATCACCAACGTCTGTACCTGCGGGCATGAAACGCAGCCCCCGAAGAAAGGGGGTCAGTACGAAAGAAGTACTGAGTATGTAAAGCATAAAGTACAGAAATCCAAACCGCAGGTGAAATGTGAGTATAAGGAGAAAATACCGAATCAAATATCAAACCTGAACAAAAACATATGCAAATAGTACAAACGAAATCGTGCATAACGCTCAGGAAATGTGGCTACCACCCGACACTGGTGCCACAACACAGCATACTCCAGAAGGTTTCAAATCTCCGTACAAACCCCAAACATATCATATCACACATAACATATCGCGACATACCGCGTCAACAAACAAATCATATCATCTCGCCATATCACAAAGATAACTCCATATACGGTAACCGGCCCTATGGCGATGTCTCGGAAACCGGAACACAACATACTGCCGAATTTATCGTAAGGCGCACGATTACAAAGCCGGCCCGGAACCGGTGAACGAAGTCATAATAAGGCACGAGCGGAGTCGTGAGCAAACAATGCAATTGTATGTCAAAATAGCCTTTCAAAACTTGGTTACTTCATAAGTTAATTCGTTAACCAAAATGGTCAAATAATTAATTAGTACGGAAGTTTATTTCCCAAATATTTCCAAAGTGGTACGTATGGCTCCAAAACATAGCCTAGTATTTCATAGGGTTCAAAACATTATTTCATAAGGGACAATTACAAAATCGAAGATTCTTTATCGAAGCTTATCCAAAGAGAGATCCTGGTAGGACAAATAAGGCATCTCGGGGTTAGCGGGCCCACCTCGGGTCAAGTCGAGGTGGCAACCATAATTTACGGACGTTTAGAGTCTATAAGATCATACATAAAGATTTCAAAGTAAACTGATCACCCTTACGTAGGTTTCGGACGTTTGATTGTTTTCTATCCAAAATAGAGTCACTAGGCTTCAATTGAATTGAATGAATAGTAGCCATTTTATAGACCGGATTTCGAGGAGCAGAATTGCCCCCGGGGTCCCGATATTAACCGAACATACTAAGACATGCCAAATGAAGGAGTGGGGAGCTTTACATACCTTAGATACGTCTTATGCTCGCCCAAAACTCAAGTCCCGTTTCGCTCAAAATCTGCAAATGGTCAAAGTTACCAATTAGGAATCTTAAGGCTTAAGAGTTCATTTAACTTTGTTTTTGTCTACCGGAATTTCGGCAGCACCTCCCCTATATATATGACACCCCGAGACTTAGCTCGGCTCCTATACAACAACAACAACAACTCACAATATCTCAAACATCACAAGTTATAACAAATTCACTCTAACGTCAACATTCTTTCTTTCTACATAATCTAACAACTTCCGTCCGAACTTCACAATATCGAACAAATATCAACATTACCATATTCATTTACTTATTCGAAGTTATTCAAATACATCCCAATAATATTCCGAACGATGCACATGAATTCAAGTATGCCGTCGAATTCCATATTCTATCCAAAGCTTCAACAAAGGCGACAAACCACCAACTCGCATTATTTTCATCCAAATTCATTAACGACGACTATAATTCACATTTAGAATTTCATTTCTACAATTATATAAAAATTATGAAAAATTCACATAATTTCCCATATCGCCATACAACCAACTTTAATGCCAATTCAACTCATTAAACATTCATTTGAGTTATAAATGACACAACGATGCGATTAGCAAGCTAAATAAAACATAATTCACCTCCTTCACCACAACCATGGCTCACGGCCACCTCATCACACACACACACACACACACGGTTGCACACACACACTCCAAAACTACGGAATTCTCGTCTATTCTCAATCCTTATAATATTCATACAAATTCCATAACACAAAAATGGCAAAATCTTTACCTTTTCTTGAAATTCCAATTCGCCGCAAACGTCGCTCTTTCACCGAACTAATTGTATCACGTTAGAGAGCGTCTTGAACTTACTACAAATATGAGAAGAACAAGATTTTTAGAATCAACACAAGGCTAGGAAAATTATTGTTTTTTTTTTTTCCTATGGGGTTCGGCCGAGAGGTCCTTGAGGTGCTTTCTAATTTTTTTTTTGTTTTATGCTATGTTTCTTGAAAATTCTAAAGACCACATGGATATATATCTTGATCAAGGGTCATGTGATAATCACATGACCACTTAAAATGGGGCTTGGGCCAAGCCTTTGGCCGGCCACCCCTAGATCTTGGGCCCAATTTTTCTTCCAATTTTTTTCTTGGCCCAATTCGTTGAACACTCGATTTGTAATTTCCGAAACTAATTTCCAAAATTCCAAGTTTGCCCTCGGCCTTACCCGATGTCCTTACACCAATAATTTCATAAATGACATAAGCATAATAACAAAAATCAAATCCTTGCCTTGTAACACACAAGTCTTAATTATTCTCATGATTAGGGTCGACATATGTTATATAGCACGCTCATAAGCTGAGGCCATATGTCATATAGCACGCTCAGACATAAGCTGTGGCCATATGTTATATAGCACGCTTAGACATAAGCTGAGGCCATATGTTAAATAGCACGCTCAGGCATAAGCTGAGGCCATATGTTATATAGCACACTCAGTCACGTCATGAAATCATTTAGAACCTTAGGCTTGAAAATCCCTAGGATTGGAGTCATCGTAAGATTCTCCAAAAACTATAGACTTCTGGCATTTCTAGGAGTAAAAATATTATGGATGTCATGTATGGAATCAAAACATAGGAATCATGCCTTTGAAAGAAAGGGACGACCCTTAAAATACCTGGAAGCTCGCTTCTCGACTTTCCAACCTACCTCCTGTCTTGAAATCTTTCACCCGCTAGAATTGCAATATCTTCAATTATCACCTTGAATCCAAGCCAATTTTCATCGCAATTCGATATTATAATCGCAGCTATGTGTTGTCCAGACTTAAATTCGAGGATTTCACTCAATTTGCGTTAAAATCTAGTGGACGGAAGTTTGGAGAGTTTTCTAGAAGATTTGGGAAATATTTGGAGTGTTCTTGGCTGAAAAAAATGAGGTTTAGGACCAGATTGGATCCTTAAATAGTGGGTCAAATTAGGGTCGGGGTCACTGTAGTGACTATAGCAGCACTGTATCACGCATTTTTACTTTGTCAGCCGAACTTGTAACGTCCATAATTCTCTGCTCCGATGTCCTATCGATGAGCGGTTTGTTGCGTTGGAAATTAGACACAACAAACTTTATTTTAGTCTTTTACCTTGCTTCAAAACTCCTCATCTACTAAAATATATTCTTTCTCCAAGTTGGGCAAAAATTACCCCTCATATTCTCTTTCAAGTTCCAACAAATTTAATTTCCTTAATTCACTTGCCCTTCGATCCTTCCATAGCTTACAATATGCACTTAAACCCTTATAACCATAAGTTAAACACATATAAGCTCACATACCTCCTGAAAGGTAGCTCGAATCTCAACATACGAAACTACGGGGTGTAACATCTTTTCCCCTTTAAAAACATTCGTCCTCGAATGTTAAATTAAGATGAAACTTACTTCAAACTATATCTATGCTCCATCCTTGTGCTCGTACTCAAGCTTACTTGCTTCCCCTCTTAAAGGTTTTACCTTATGGTATCACTCTAACTTGCGTTGCCTTGTACTTTCCCTCAATTCATCCGTAATAAAGTGGCCTATATCCTCCGCTTGTTATCCCACCTTTGGCCTCAACTCTTCACTTAGTCCTTTCCCTCATATTGTATCACCTCTTTATCAAAACCCTACTATTCCCCTTAATCCCACTCGTATATAATTATCTCAATAGCTTCGACCATAAGTCTCAAAATCAGTCCGTATCTATGTGCAGCAATACTCTTTAACTTGACTTGAACATATAGCCGATTCCATAATCCTTTCAATAATTTACTACCTTATTGTCTTCATCGGACTCACAATACTTTACTCACTTATTTCTGTAAAACCTCAAATTGTACTATTGATCACCTTCCTTGCAGATCATTCAGGATATCTTAACTGTTTATCAATTTTCTTTATAATCCCAATAAGGCTCATTCCTATAAAGCCTTTAATATAACCCATCTGAATCCCCTTAATCTCAACTGAGCCATCTAAGAGTTCCTTCTAGAGCAGTTCACAAGTATTAATTCAACATATTTCACTTACCATCCTATCGTTTGGTTTCCCATTTCCCTTACTTCTGCAATGTACACATACTCACATGATTTAGCTTTGAGGGATTTTTAACAAAGCTTCCCTTGTAATTCCTACTATCTTCAACCTGCACACAGATCAGAAAGCAAGTCCAATGCCTCACAGGGCAACCGCAGAAATACCACCGATCCATAGTTCAGCTATACCAAATTCTTCTCATATATCAACACCACTAGACGGAAAACATACCTTTCTGATACGAGCATTAATCCTTACTAGTAACCTTAAAACCAAGTAAGAAATCACTTATCAATAATCAAGACATCTGGGGTTAGAACCAGGGATTTCATAACCTATGACATAGCTCTACAGCACGATCTAAGATAAGAAAGAAAGATAACCATCCTAGATGTCCTGTAGCCTCGTGTTTAAAAATGTGGCACGCTTCACACCATAAACAAGACTCTACTGGACACGACTTTGCAGACAACCCCTAGGACAAACTGCACTAATACCACTTCTGTCACGACCCAAACCAGAGGGCCACAGCTGACACCCAAGACCTTACTCGGCTGAGTGCCATACTACTATTCCATCCAGGAGTCACAACTTTTTATGAACCTTTAATCTACTAAATGACGCTTCCGTCAAGTAATAAAAAACTTTTCAATAAAACTCTTTCGTCAAATCAGGGACTTCTCCCTTATCGTTAATTCAAAGAAAGCCTTTAGTCACAATAAAATCTTTAAAAATAAAGCATAAAAACATATTGACCTATATGGTCGCTTTACACAACTGTCGACGCCTCGACGCACTATCCTGTTACACCTCGCATTTTACACATTTGGATAGTCCGAGTTAAAGGCAGAAAGTTAAGGACACGGCTAGTTTCCGGCTTTGTTTAGGGTGCAAGTTGCTTATAAGTATTATTGGCATGGAGTATTAAGGGCAAATTTGGAAGTTGAAAATTGTTATTTATGACTTGTTGAAAAAGTCTTGTGGCCATCCAAGTTGGAGTGAACTATGGCCCACATGGATGCAAAATACATGTGATTAAAAAGATGACTAAGTGAGCAAAAATTCATCTTTTATTACCTAAGGAAAATTCTAGAAAGTTGAAGAAAATTGGAGACAAAAAAAAAAAAAAAAAAAAAAGAAAGAAAAAGAAAAGAAGGGAAAAACGGCCAAGAGGCACATGACTATAACTATATATATATATGTGTGTGTGTGATGAAAATTAGAAGGCAAGCATTCATCATCTTCACTTGGAAATTTCATGAAACTTGGAGAAGGAACAAGAGAGGCCATTCGGCCATCTCTAGCCAAGCAAGGCCATGGAAGTTTGATTGTGAAAAATAATTTCTCCTTGCCTTCCTACTAATTAAAAGGCCCTCTACTACATGAGCTAGTTGTTGAAGCAAGAAAAACATTCTTCCTTGGAGAGCATGTCCTAGCCGAGTGGGAGAAGCCAAGGGAAAGAGGTGAGTTTTGATCTTCTTTACATGTCTTATAGATGCTTGTGGATATTATAGTGTGTGAAATGAATAAAAAATCATGAAGATATGGATGTTGGAGTTGAGCCGTGGGTATTAGTAATTGACCGTGTACATGTGGTGATGTGTAGAAGTAATGAATTAAGTGAACTTAGCATGTTTTTGTGTTGTTGTAATGTGTAGAAAACGAATGAAATTCATGAAGTTGAGTGTGTTGGAGTGGTGGCCGAAAGTGGGCTGCTTTGCATGGCAATGAATGAACTAATTTCATTTAGCGTTTTTGGTTGATGTCGTCATGAATTCTATGTTGATAATGAAGGTCTAGATGATGTAAGTGAAGTTATATTCATTGTAGCATGTGCCGAAGTTGATGTGAATTATATATAGTTTCATGAATTTATAGGAAAATAATGTTGTCAAGGTGTGAAATTGTTAGTATGATTATTGGCATTATTGTGGATGGTTTGGCCGGGTTGAATTCCCGGGTTGTTGTTGATTGAAATTGGCCAAGTTGAACTTGGTGGGATGGAGTATTTACGGGGGAAATGCTTTGCTGAAATTTCGGTAGGCAAGTGTTACCTTAAGAATCAACTTCTAAATACTCTAATTGATGTTTGGTAAATGTGACCAAATTGTAGATTCCGGCGAACTTGGGCCGGAATTTGGAGTAATGGAAGGCGGAAAAAGGTATGTAAGGTTTCACCCTCCTTTCTTGGCATGTCTTAGACGTAGTAGGTTTGGACACGGGCCTCGGCGACAATTCCTTTCCTAGAAATCCGAGATTGGAATTAACCCTTTTTCATTCAATAGAATTGAATTAATATTTTGCATAAAATGTTGGAAAGTTACCTAAACATCTAGAACTCGCACAAATAGGACCCGACTACCTTAAAACTCTCATAAGTGACGTCATGGGACATAATACATGTAAATTGTCTACGCCACCTCATTTGACTCGAGGTGGGCCCACTGTTACCGAATTTTCTTTATTGCTCCGTTTATCAAACGATAAGTGTTGAAACTATGCTAATGAGAATGTTTCTATGATGACAATGATAACGATGATGTAAGGAAGAGAATATGTCTATGATAAGTGTAACAAGAATGATTCCACGACTAAGAGCCTTAGGTCAAGAATCCAATGCGAGTATGAATGTGTTAAACTAGTTCTTGGTCTTTAATTTTATTCCTTGGTTATGATACTATTTTCTAAGCATTTCAAGCTTATGAACTAATGTTTATGATGTCCATGGTTTCGTTTCATTTTTTTTCAATATTATTTTCCGTTGATAGTCCCGCCTTATAATTATCGTTCCTTCAAGGTAAGATATATGTATATGAGATACGTATATGTACATGGGGTGGGGGAAGGGATACATGTATATGTGGGGAATGGGAAGGGAAACATGTTTCATTGCCACACTGGTCGGTGGCGTTATCATCCGGACGCGGGATGCCGGACGCGGGATAAATGGGCGAGCCGACGTATTTCGGCGCTATGTGGGCGAGCCGACGTTGTTCGGTGCTATGACATGACACGATATGCTATGACATGACACGATATGCTATGATATGATATGATATGATATGATATGATATGATATGATATGATATGATATGATATGATATGATATGATATGATATGATATGATATGATATGATATGATATGATATGATATGATATGATATGATATGATATGGTATGATATGGTATGATATGATATGATATGATATGATATGATATGATATGATATGATATGATATGATATGATATGATATGATATGATATGGTACGATATGATATGATATGATGCAATATGATATGTTATGACGAGACACGACATGATATGAGTTCTATTTTCTATGTCTACGAAAAAGAAATGTTTTTTTTTTCAAAAAGGGAAAGATAAGTATGCATGGTATCCGCCCTCAGAGGCACTCATATGTACAGGTTCTGACTTTACGGGTGACATGTTCCATATGTACTTACTTACTCCCTTACACGCTGATATGTCTCATATGTACAGGATACTCTCTCTTACATGATATGCTCTATATCTCCATAATTGTTGTTGCACATGATTACGTTTCTTTTTACGTTACCATCCATGCCTTACATACTCAGTACATTGCTCGTACTGACGCCCCTTTTGGGGTATTCGCGTTTCATGCCGCGCAGGTGCACCAGATGAGTAGAAGCCATTACAGAAGACGTTCCAGCGGATTGGCGAGCTCCATTTCATTCCGGAGTGTTGCCGAGTCAGAGCACTATGATATGGTTCCATGTTCTATGCTAGAGACTTTGCAGACAGTGTCATATGTATAGTACGTTGGTCTGTAAGCGGCTCCATAAGCCGATGTGTTGTTATAGGTTGTATTACAGATTTCGCGTGATTATAGATACCGTTGGGCATACAGAAAGCGGAAAGCATATTTGTTCTTGGAGAAGTTCTGTTATGTATTCATGCTATGATCAAGGGCCCAATATGAATATGAGTGTTACGATAGTCAGAGGGTTCGCTCGGCTCCGAATATGGGGACGGGTGCCCATCACACCCTAGTAAGATCGGGGAGTGACATATCCACAGGACACTGTCTGCAAAAGTCTCTAACATACATGAGATACCATAACATAAGTAATCTGACTCGGCAACACTCTGAACTGAGATGGAGCTCACCAATCCAGCTGATAGCCTGGGAACATCCTATAGCCAATGTGTTTTACTCATCTGTATACACCTGCGTGGCATGAAACGCAGCGCCCCCAGGAAACGGGACGTCAGTATGAATAATTTACCGAGTATGTAAGGCAGAAATGAAATAATATATCTCGACTCGGATGTGAAAAGAGTAACAGACTCAATCGGTACCTGTAACCAACTTTGATAAACATGTATATGCATATGAACTTTTGATGCAAAGCATGAGTATGAATGTGTGTATATATATATATATATATATATATATATATATATATAATGCATGCCACACCCTCGCGACCCCTTCGGGGCATAATAGCATAATGGCCCCTTCGGGCATCATAATCATCGTATACCAGCTGATCAGGTGATTTGCTTATATACCGACTTAGCCCTTTTCCCTTCCCCGTGAAATGATGTCGTGCATGTATGTAATATGAAAATGCATGAAAATCTTTGGAAACCATTAAAAGACTCCCTTCGGAGCAACTTTAACGCAAAACGGGAACTTCTTCCCCTTTTCTTAAAAATGGGAACTTCTTCCCCTTTTCATTTTGTCTCCTTCGAGACTCAAAAATCAAATGTAAAATGCATAGGAGAGATAAAACCTTATGAATGTCCCCTTCGGGAATTAGACAACATTATGAAATCGCACAACTTATGGGTGCCCCCTTCGGGACTTAAGAGGTCAAGGATATGAATATCCCTACACTGTCTAAGAATAGAGTCTTTGGAATTTGTTTATTTGCTGGGTTCGTTTGGATAATAAGGATCTTCATCACTACCATAATCATCACCACTATCACGTCTCACTTTGAATGATCCATAACATAGTTCGAGGCCATATGTTATATAGCACGCTCGGACATAGCCGAGGCCATATGTTATATAGCACGCTCGGCATAAGTCGAGGCCATATGTTATATATCACACTCGATACGTCATGAAATCATCTAGAACCTTAGGCTTGAAAATCCCTAGGATTGGAGTCATCGTATGATTCTTAAAAAACTATAGACTTCTGGCATTTCTAGGAGTAAAAATATTATGAATGTCATGTATGGAATCAAAACATAGGAATCATGCCTTTTAACGAAAGGGACGAGCCTTAACATACCTGGAAGCTCGCTTCTCGACTTTCCAACCTACCTCCTGTCTTGAAATCTTTCACCCACTAGAATTGCAATATCTTCGATTATCACCTTGAATCCAAGCCAAGTTTTGTCTCAATTCGATATTATAATCGCAGCTATGTGTTGTCCAGACTTAAATTCGAGGATTTCACTCAATTTGCGTTAAAATCTAGTGGACGGAAGTTTGGAGAGCTTTCTAGAAGATTTGGGAAATATTTGGAGTGTTCTTGGCTGAAAAAAAATGAGGTTTAGGATCATATTGGATCCTTAAATAGTGGGTCAAATTCGGGTCGGAGTCACTGTACCAGACTTTAGCAAGTCGGTACTATCGCAGCACTGTAGCACGCGTTTTTGCTTTGTCAGCATCTTATAGACTCTGGGATGTGGCGGTCTTATGGTATAATAATTGGATATCATCAAGAAAAGAGAATGCGCCTCCTCCGATTTGGCAAGAATTTGTAGATGTCCTCATCCGCCACTATTTGCCACCCGAGGTCCTCCGAGTTAGAGCGGATAGGTTCTTAAATTTGAAACAAGAAAATATGAGTGCCCGGGAGTATAGCCTTCAGTTTAATTCATTGGCTAGATATGCTCCAACCATGGTGGCCGACATGAGAGATAGGGTGCACAGGTTTGTGAGTGGCTTAGGGCCACATTTATTTAAAGATTGTTTAACGGCTTCATTGCAGGACGGGATGGATATTTCCCGCATTCAAGCCCATGCCCAGAATTTAGAAAAGTAACAACATCCAATAAAGGGCGAGCGTGATATTGATAAGGGGCAAAGTAAGAGGGCCAGATCCATAGGTGCCGATAACGACTGTAGACGAGGAGCGAGGCAGTCATATTCTAGACACTCAGGCCAGTCGGCGACTAGTGTACCTCCACGAGTTACAGGCCAGAGATCTGATTGCTCTATTCATTCCGGACCGGATCAAAGTTTCAGAGAGTAGGGCTCTCGGTATAGGAGTGATTTAGGCCAGATGAGATTATCTATACCACAATGTACCCAGTACAGTAAGCTACATTGGGGACCGTGCCGATTGGGTTTGGATGTTTGCTATGTTTGCGTACTAGTCAGGTCATATTATGAGAACATGCCTATTTCAAGGCGGTAGGCGTGCGGTTCAGCCCACAGTATCCGCAGCCAATTCTTCGTCATCCATGCGCCCTCCGAGGCAAGACTCCCAGACACTAGCAGGTCAGGGTAGGGGCGGGGGAGAGCGCTTAGTTCGAGTGGTCCTCGGCCATCGTACGTATGCATTGGGCGAGCGACAGGATCTAAGTCACTCCCGATGCCGTCACGGTACATCCGCAACTTTGATAATGTGTTAAAGGAGGAATAAATATTTGTATTATTAAGCAAGTATGAATTGAGAGGTTTTATGCTATGTAGCGACGGTAATTGGTAAAGTATGTTATATGGTATTAACAATGTTTATACATCCTTGAGGACAGTATTGATCCACCACCTGTAATCTTTATGAGACTTAGAAAAAAAATGGGTTGTAAGGATAATGGTACTCAAGTTTTAAGGAAGTAAGGTATGAAGAGTAGAACTTCCAAGATAGTAGTTGCTGAATGATAGAGAAAATATAGGGTCAGTTAGAAAAAGTAAGAGAGTGACGTACGCTACTGTTGCTCCCAAATGCACACGCAAGTATACGTGGTCGTACAAGTAATATAAATTGTTAAGTCCAGATATAGATCCCACAGAGACTTAGATTCTACTGTTAAGCTAATTCAAATTCGGATGAAACTATAGAAAGTGAAAATCAAGATGTTTGTTGAACTAAA
>NW_026716561.1:0-36488 GCF_029784015.1 Lycium ferocissimum
TGATTTTGAAATTTGCGTAAGCGATTTTATTTTTTTTGATAGTCGTATCCTAATGCGGTCGAGTTATGATCCTTACGTCTTTTGTATGATTAAATTTCTAAGGTTGCAAAGGAGTTATATTTTTAAAAAGAGTTTTTGTTTCAAAAGAGTTTTGTTTTCAAAAGAAATATGTTCCTAAACGATTTCGAAACTACGAATAGTAACTTTCAAGAGAGAGCTCGGATCGCTTCGATTTCTTCGCAAATGATTTCATGACGAGTAAGGACTTGAATTTTTATAGGCGGGCCCGGATTCAGTTGACGCTCGTCCGTGGGTCCCGCGACTTTTCTATGTTGGTTTTAAATGACCTATTTTTTTTTAAAAGGGATTTACTACGACCACTTTTCGATCCCAAGCATGATTATTTATTTATCCGTCGAGTTGGAAATAAGGATTTTATGCCCATGATTTTGATACGTAACAACGGTTTACGGGGGGGGGGGAAGTTCGGTTTGATATGTCCCGAGCGAGATTCGGGAGAAACTTGATTTGACTATGGTTTTGGATTTTCAAAAGAGGGTTCGTTTTGATCATTCGGTTGAGTCCGTGGATGATGTACGATATGCGTGTGGTTACTTACGATCTGCTCGTGCGTTCGTGTTACCTCTTTCACCGGATCCCGGCCGGTATATGATCGTGCGCACTATGATATACTCCGGTGTTATCAGAAAGACAGTTATTGTACACCCAACCTTCGTCAGTGTGACGGGCACCGACTCTCGTAGTCAAGTCGAACATAAACGTCAACTCAAATTTTTTTTTTTTTAAAACAAGAATTGAAAATTGTAAATGAAATACCAAAATCGACACGTGGCTCGAGGCATCTCAAAACATGATATATATATACATACGACATAAAACAAGGCGAGCCAGAAGGCCTCTGCCGTTTCTGTACAACAAAATAGTGGCCGACAAGGCCAAACAAAGATACTACTGACTCCCATATTTGTTCGCGGAACTTCTAAAGAGTATGACCTCGTGAGAATATATACACAGAATTATACCAAAACAGAGAACCGTCTCCGGAGCAATGGGAGTTCGTTCGACTCCCGCGTCTTGGTTCCACAACTAGCCGGGATGCCAAATCGCGCCTCGGACTGCGGGCATGAAAGCGACCCTTCGAAGAAGAGAGTGTCACAGAAATATGTTGAATATGTAAAGCATCGAAGCAAGAAATAGAAAGTACAATGAATATGCAAGTTTAGGTTACACGACATGAATTAAATATTTAAATAAAATAGTCCGCCGGACGGCTCGCTTAAAACCTAATAATAATAACAATAATAGTAACAACAAATAATAACAATGACAATAATACTAGTAATCCCGCTTCGGGTGTACCGGTTCCGACATACGTCTATCACGGCCCCTTCGGACATGCCGGTCCCGGAATAAAATGATGGCCCCTTCGGGCATGCCGCCGTCCAACATACGTCTATCCCGGCCCCATCGGACACGCGGCCCCGACATAATCCCTAGCCGCCCGGGCATGTCACTCGCGGCATACGGCTACCCCGGCCCCATCGGGCATGCCACCGCGACATAATACTAATCCTAGCCCCATCGGGCATAATAATAATAGTAGTAAGAATAATAAAAATCTCACACCCCTTCGGAGTGGTTTTTGGAAAATCTGAATAATAAGATATCGCACCCCGCCGGAGTGGTTTGAAAAGTTTTATAAAATATCACACTCCGCCGGAGTGGTTTGAAAAGTTTTACAAAATATCACTTAATGGAGCCATTTATGGTAGTTTCAAAGACAATTCGATTACATTCGCACGCAAGTTACGGACGTTTGAGCATTTTTCCAACAAGATATAAGCATTCTAGTTCAATCGCCCGAATGAATAGTGCTGTTTCGTAATCGAATTTCGATGAACAGAATAACCGAGGCTCAAATTCAAGCCTAGTATACCTAGGACATGCCAAAAGAAGGGATAGCTTCACATACCTTACGGGTGTCTTATGCTCGCTTGAGCTCAATTCCGTTTCGTCCGAATCTGCAAATGGTCATTGTTACCAAATGTGAGTTTCTAGTTTTATGAATTTAACTTAAATCCATACTTGTCTACCAAAATTCCGGCAGCATCTCTCCTATATATATAGCATCCCGAGATTCAACTCGCCTTCAAAACAATCAACAACTCAACAACAACACCAACAACAATAACAATCTCCACAAATCACAATATAACGCAATTAGTCTACTTTCCAACATAATGCCATAATTCTCATTTCGACTTCACACTTTCAAACCACTACCAACATGCATATTCATAACAATTTCCATCTTCCGTTTCCATAACCCATAATCATAATTCACATCTAAGTTCTTACTTTCATCATTATATGAAAACTACATAAAAATCACATAATTTCTCATAACAACATAAAACCAATTTCAACACCGACTTAACTCATTAAACCTTTCTTTTTCATTACAAACGTCGCAACAACACAACTAATATATTAAATAAAATTAAGGTCACCTTCCCTTCACCAATGCTACCACACGGCCACCCACTTCAACACACCATATTTCTATGATTTCCATTCAATTATACTCTCATACGACACCTATAAATCTTCTATAACATGAAAAGAAAACATGACATCCTTGCCTTTCCCAACACCATGGCTCACGGCCACAACTATATCTCACATGCACACACGCCATGCACACACGCGTCATGCTTTCATAATTCTCGTCTACTTCTAATCATCACAACATATGAATTCACTCCATTACATGAAACATAAGAATTTTACCTTTTCTTAAAATTTCAACTTTCGCGAACGGAGTTCTTTCTCCAAAACCAACTATACCACGTTGAAGAGCGTCTTGCACTTGTCAAGAATTCAAGGAGGATGAGATTTTGAATCAAGATTGAAGCTCCAAGAGTTTTTTTTTTTTTTCTTTCTCCTTTTTCCTTTTCGGCCGAAGGCCTTTCTCCTTCTCTTCTTGATTTTTCTTTTAATTTCTTGAAGCTTCTTGTCTTGGATAATATATATAATGATCCCTCTTTATTAATAAGTCACATGGACTAATTTCCATGGACTTGGGCCATGGCCTCATGGCCGGCCACCTTCTCTCTTTGGGCCTCATGTTTCTTATTTTTTTTTTTGGCCCAACAATTGGCTACTTTGCGTAATTCATGAAACGAATTTCCAAAATCCCAATTGTTGCCTTTAGCCTTGCTCGATATCAGCATCCATACTTCCATAAGCAACATTCATATATAAAAAAAAAAAAATCCAAACATGACCTTATTCCTTATAAGTCAAGGTTATTTCCAAATTTTCAAATACGCAAAAATACCGGATGTAACAGTTATATCCCGTCTTTTTGCATAATCGAAAAATTCGAAATAATTGTGAATTATGAGAAAGGAGGCCATGTTTGAATTTTTCTTAGTAGGTGTGTGGCGGATATGGAAGCTTGAATGTGGAAACGTTGGAAAGGCCTAAGGGCAAAATTGGAATTTTGGAAATTTATTTGGGAATTTCAAAACAAGAATTATAATGAATTGGGCCAAAAAAAAATAAGAAAACAAAGGCCCAAAGGGAGGCCCAACCGGCCAACAAGGCTTAAGTCCATGGAAATTAATTAATTGTGCATGTGATTAATTATATAAAGGGATAAGCTCTCTAGAAATTTCAAGAAAAATCAAAGAAAAATCAAGAGAAAAAAGAAGAGCCTTCGGCTTTAGAGAAAAGAGAGAAAGAAAAGGAAGAAAAATTCTTGGAGCTTATTCTTGGTTCAAAAAAATCCATCTCTTTGGAATTACTACTAAGCTCAAGCCCCTCTCCAACATGGTATAATTTTCAAGGCAAGAAAGAGCTTCTTTTGGCAAGTGGAAAATTGGAAAAAGGTAAGAATTCTATGTTCTTTTTGTTGGGAAGATATATGAATATTATATAAGTGAAATTGCAAGGAAATCATGGAGTTGTAAGTTGTATGTATGGAAGTCGTGTGTGTGTGTGTATATGGCCGTGTGTGTGTGTGTATGTGTGTGTTTGGTTGTTGAAATTAGTGTTGTGTTTTAGTTGTGGTTATGATGGAAATGTTGGAAATGGAAGTAGAATGAATTTGATTGAGTTGGAAAAATATAGAAGTTGGCCGAGGATATGGAAGAATTGGAAATAATGATGAATTGTTTTGTTTGATATGTTAGATGTGTTGTTATGATCCTTGTATTGTAAGTGTAGGAAAAATGATGTAAGTTTATGAAAATGGAATGTGGAAGTTTATGGATTTAATGAATTTTGAAATGACGGGAATGAAGTGTTTAAGGTGAAAATTATGATTAAGGTTGATGAATTTGGATGATGGAAATGTGTTACGAACTTGTATGTTAAAGATTGAAGAATTGGATAAATTGTGGTTTTGGTGGAAAGTTTGCATGCTTTGTATATTTTGTATATTTTGTATTGTGGTAGAAATGTTATGATATGTTTCCGAATGGAATTGTAATGATCTTGATTAATATGTTGAGATTGATTTGGAAATATGAAGTTGAAATGGAAGTTATGACATTATGTTGGAAAGATGACCAAATAGGTCATATTGCGTTTTATTGGGTTTGTTGATGTTGTTGTTGGTTGTTGTTGATTGTTTTGAGCCGAGTTGAATCTCGGGGGTGTCATAATTATAGGGGAGGTGCTGCCGAATTTCGGTAGCCAAGAATAACCCCAAGTTGAAATATTAGCTTGCATGAATAGTAATTGGTAAGAATGACCATTTGCGGTTTTGGACGAAACGGGAATTGAGATTGAACGAGCATAAGGAACTATCAAGGTATGTAAAGCCTTCCCTTTTATTCCTTGGCATGTTCGAGTATAACGGGCTTGACGGCGAGCCTCGATCGACACTTCGCTTCTCACAATTCGAGATGGAAATTAGTGCAAAATCATCGGCAAGAAGACCGAACCCATTTCTTCTAAAGTTGACCTATAAGTATGCCACTTCCATAAATGGAGTCGAAACACTCTAAAATGATTATGGGCGACTCCCTAAGGTTTATTATCTATAATTTCCGTATTTTACTATGGTTGGGTCCGAGGTGGGCCCATAATACCCTGATACTCCCGGATGGTTCAAATCGATCTATTTTCGTCCGATTTTCATAAGTAACTCTTAATTATGTTCCGTCCGCTAACTAATAAGTATTATGACCAGTCTTTCGAATCTTGATATTATTCCGATATCCGGAACGATTCCGGATACTACGTTCCATACGACCGATTACTCCGATTTGACTCCGTTCTTCCGAACTACTTCGGTTTGATTAAGTACGTATGTCGGTCCGTATGCATATGGTTTCTCATTTGTCCGTTCGTGGATGCCTCAATGCTTCCTTCACCGCGCCGGGCCGGAGTTCCGTGATTCGTGCACTTCCACCGCATTGTTCACCGCGTCCCTCGGATGTGCGGGCCGGGATCTGTCCGTATCCGATTATGATCCGATTATGATTATGATCCGATTATGTGATATTATGGGGATGGCGGCCGGGATGGCATTTGATCCGATTCTCGTTCGTCCACCGCGTCCCGTACTACGAGGGCGGGTTCGTCCCGCGTCCCCTTATGATGTGATTGGGGCCGGGATATGTATGTACGTATATGTGATTATGATGCGCGCATATTTGATATGTATGTACGTATTTGATTCACACCTGCGGAAATCGATTCGAACGATTCGCATGCATTTGAGTTACGGTTTTGTCGTACGAAAATGCGGTACATTCGTACCGTCCGTATTGACACTCCGTCCGCTACATTCCCTAAATACGACATACCGTAATCCGGACTCGCGTATGACTCCGATTACGTTCGATTCCATACGATTTTAGATCCGACTACGATTATGATTATGTAAGTTTGTTTCCGCTTTACCTACTCGGTACATTTTCGTGCGATTATGTTCTTCGGGGGCGTGCCCGCACGGACGCGCGGCGTGATACTCCCGCCGCATTATGCCTCCGTCGCCCACATTTGGAGAGCTCCCTTTGATCGACATAATATTTTGGTACATATCTTTTGTATGTCCGACTCCGTATATATATATGATCATTTGGGTACGGCGGGGCCCTGTCCCGTCTTCGATTTTCGTTCCGTATCTCCGTAGACATGTTCGTGGATTTTATGGGTTGTCCGTACGTACGTTCGAGTTTGTGACTATTTTATTATGTATGATAGCCTTAACGCTACATACGGGTTTAAGTATGTTATATGTATATTTCATACGATGTATTTATATCGTATGAATTTATGTATGTGTAAATGGAATTAGTATTTGGTACGTCCGGACGCACCGCGGTAGGTACGTGTGGGTGTCCTAGACACCGGTCGCGTGCCCACGGGGTTGGGTCGTGACAAAAGTGGTATTTGAGCGGTCGCCGTTCTCGGGTATATACGGGCCGTGTCTAGTTGTCTTGTATATATGTGTTGGGCCCCACATCTATAAACGGCGGACATCTAGGATGTTATGTTACCCTTTCTTGGACTCTTAGATCGTGCGTTGAGCCGTATTATGTTAGGATGGTTCCTCGCAACGTTGATGTGTCTGTCGGAGAGATCGGGTTGTCATTTCGGTAAGTATGTGTGAGTTTGCGACTTTGTCGATATAATAGATTGTAGGTTGATAAAGATGAAGAGGGTGGTATATATGTACGATGGGTATGTTCGTGCGATGCACCTTGTATCCGTATGGATTTATGTATGTTTAAACGGAATTAGCAGGATTTGGTATATTGGATACGGACCCGTCGGAGGAGGTACGATTCCTCCGAGGGAGCGAGAGGGTCCAAGTGGAGGGACACCGATATCTCGGAGGATCCGGCAATGACCCTGTTAGAGGTTGGGTCGTGACATAAACCCATTTTCATTCAATAGAATTGAATTAAAATTTTGCATTAAATGTTAGAAAGTTATCTAAACATCTAGAACTCGCACAAATAGGATTTCTCTTTGACTACCTCAAAACTCTCATAAGTGACGTCCTTGGAATGTAATATATGTAAATTGTGTGCGCCACCTCATTTGACTTGATGTTGGACACACTCTCATGGCGGCTCCCGGTGTTTTATTGAAATTGATTATTTTATAACAATAAATGTTGTAACCATTTCTAATGTGAATATTTCTATGATGATAATGATAACGATGATGTAAGGAAGAGGATATGTCTATGTATAAATATGATAAGAATGATTCCATGACTAAGAGCCTTAAGTTAAGAATCCAGATGTGAGTATGAAAGTGTTAAATATCTTGATCTTTAATTTTATTCCTTGGTTATGATACTATTTTCTAAATATTTCAAGCATATGAACTAACGTTTATGATGTCCATGATTTCGTTTCATGTTTTCTTTTAATATAATTTTCCTTAACTCTCGAATGCATAAAAGTTATATTATACGTATATGAGATATGTATATGTACATGGGGTGGGGAAAGGGGTATATGGGTGACGGGGAAGGGATACATTTTCATTTCCACAAATATGGATATCATCCCGGACGACGGGATGACGCGGGATATATGGGTGAGTGGAATTTGAGTATGTCGGAGTGGTTAGAGATCCTAAAAAGGTTATTCGATGCTATGACATGAGACGATATGAATATGACATGACACGATATGCTATGACATTTGAACACGATATGCTATGACATGATACGATATGCTATGACATGACACCATATGATACGACATGACACCATATGATATGACATGACACGATATGATACGACATGACACGATATGATATGACATGATACCATATGATATGACATGATACGATATGATATGACATGATACGAAATGACATGATATGATACGATATGACATGAGATGATACGATATGACATGATATGATACGATATGATATGATATGATATGATATGATATGATATGATATGATATGATATGATATGATATGATATGATATGATATGATATGATATGATATGATATGATATGATATGATATGATATGATATGATACGATATAATGTGATATGGTACGATATGATATGATATAATACGATATGATATGTTATGACAAGACACGACATGATAAAAGTTCTATTTTCTATGTCTATGAAAAAGAAATGTTTTTTTCTAAGAAGGGAAAAACAAGTATGATAGTAAGGACTTGGAAAAAAGGGTGTTCAATTATTTCGACTGTTATTTTAGTTGTAGTTGGCATATAGTCCTTGGACCCATGATATGGTTATTCATACCTTGTGTCTTTGCTTGTATTATTAATTTCCATGCCTTATGTTATATCCCGTGTTTTTGCGCATTCGGGAAATTTGGACATACTTGTGATTTATAAGAATAAGACCCCGCTTTGGTTTTATGAGGAGTGTATGTTGTTACTTATGAAAAATATTAGTGTGGAAATCCGGAGGAAGGCCAAGGGCAAAATTGGAATTTCGGAAATTAGTTTCGGAAATTACAAAACAAGATTTGTAGTTAATTGGGCTCAAAAAAAAAATAAGAAAATCAAGGCCCAAAGAGAAGGGGTGGCCGGCCAACTTAGGCCCAAGTCCACCAAAGTGATAAATATTTTCCATGTGCCAAATTATTCATTAAAGGATATATATTATTCACTAGAACCTTCAAGAGAAATAAGTGAAGGAGAAAATCAAGAACAAGAGAAGCAACAAAGGGGCCATTCGGCCAAGCCTAGAGAAAAATCACCCCTCCAAATCTTGATCCAAAAATAATTATCTTGTGATAATCCTACTAAATTCAAGGTCCTCTACAACTTGGTGCAATTGTTTTGGAAGGAAGAACACTTATTTCTTCAAGTTGGCAACTTGGTGAAGTAAAGAAGATTGTGGAAAAAGGTAAGAATTCATTCCTTTTTATTATGTTATGAAGGTTTGTCTATGTTCTAGTATGTAGAAATAAGAAGAAAGTATGGAAAATAGAAGTTTGCAAAGTAGGTATGTAAGGTGGCATGTGGCCGTGGTGTATATGTGTGGTATACCTATGTGAGTTGAATTTATGTTGTATTCTAGTTGTGAGTAAGGTGGAGTTCATATTGAGAATGAAAATTGAATGAGTTTAGTTGAAATTGGAAAAATAGGTAGTGGCCGTGTGTGTGTGCATGGTTGTGCATGGAAGTTATGTTGAATTTTGTGTTGTATTATAGTTGTGGTTGTTGTGAAATTTATATTGGAAATGAAAGTTGAATGAATTGGGTTGAATTGGAAAATATGGATGTTGGCCGTGGCTATGGAAGAGTTGGGGATAGTGATGAATTGTTTTGTTTGGTATGTTGGATGTATTGTTATGATTCTTATAATCTAAACGGAGGAAAAATGATGTAAGTTTGTATTGATTTGGAAGTGTTGGAAGAATTATGGCCTTATGTTGGAAAGTTTGTATATTTTGTATACTTTGTATATATATTGTAGAAATATTATGAAACGCTTCCGTATGGTATTGTAATGATTTTGATTAGTAATGAATGTGAGTACGATGGTGATGGTTTGCAATTTGAAGTCGGAATGAAAGCGATTGCATTATGTGGAAAGTGGGAAGACTAGTGTATTATATGTGTTTTTTATTGTTGATTGTTGATGTTGTGTTGGGTTGTTGTTGGTTGTTTGAGCCGAGTTGAATCTCGGGGTGTCATATTTATAGGGGAGGTGCGCCGAAATTTCGGTAGCCAAATAGAAAACCAAAGTTGAAATGTTAACTTTCATGAATAGTAAGCGGTAAGAGTGACCATTTGCGGCTTTTCGACGAAATTGGGAAGTGAAGAAGCGAGCGTAAGGCACAATCAAGGTATGTAAAGCCTTCCCTATCTTTCTTTGGCATGTTCCGAGTGTAGTAGGCTTGAAGAGAGCCTCGATCGCACTTCGCTCTTCATCCGAGATTGAAAATAGCGCAAAATCATTCAAGAAGATTGATTATTCCAATTTACCTTTATCGACAAATTGAACCTATATGTATGTAACTTCCATAAATGGAGTTGGAACACCCTAAATGATTATTGGACGACTCCCTAGGATTATTATCTATTATTTATGTATTTTATCGTGATGGGTCCGAGGTGGGCCCACAAAACCCCGATACTCCCGTATGACTCAAATTGATCTATTTACGTCCGTTCTTCATAAGTAACTCTTAATTATGTTCCGTCCGCTAACTAATAAGTATTATGATTATCTTTCGAATCTTGAATATTAGTCCGACATCCGGAACGATTCCGGACACTCGTTCGATATAACCGACTATTCGATCCGACCCGTTTTCCGAACTATTTCGGTTTTATTAAGTCCGTATGTCGGTCCGTATGCATATGGTTTCTCATTTGTCCGTTCGTGGATGCCTCAACGCTTCCTTCACCGCGCCGGGCCGGGTTCTCGTGATTCGTGCACTTCACCGCATTGTTCACCGCGTCCCTCGGATTGTGCGGGCCGGGATCCGTCCGTATCCGATTATGATCCGATTATGATCCGATTATGTGATATTATGGGGATGGCGGCCAGGATGGCATTTGATCCGATTCGTTCGTCCACCGCGTCCCGTACTACGAGGGCCGGTTCGTTACCGCGTCCCTTATTAAAGGGCCGGGATCCGTGTTCGTATGTGATTGAGATTTGATATCCGGTATGTACGTTTGTATATGATTATGACTCGCATGCATGATTCGTCTACGATTCGTATGTCCGATTTGGACTCATAACTACGTCGACATATATTTGAGATCCGGAAATCCGATTCGACACTTCGATCTTTGATCACATCGTACATTTCCCGTTCCGTACGTTCGACATAATAAGATTACGTCCGTACGCTCCGTAAGTCCGACTCCGCTTATGATTCTCGTACCGTACGCTCCGTAAGTCCGACTCCGCTATGAATCATATTACGATTCGTCGTACGACTCCGCTAAGTATGCTTTGTTACGAACGTATTTCCGTCCGTTACGATTTTACATATCCGACTCGGTTATTTTAATTATGTATATTTTGTTTCCGCTTTACATACTCGGTACATTTCGCACCGACCCCCCTTGCTTCTTCGGGGGCCGTGTTACATGCCCACGTACGCACGCGCGCGTGATACGCCGCCGCTTAGGTTATCGGTCCGTCGTTTGGAGAGCTCCCTTTGATCCGAGCCGATACTTTTGGTATATATCTTTTGTTGTGTTTGTTCGTATATATGATCATTTGGGTATGGCGGGGCCCCGTCCCGTCTCTCGATTCCCCGTTCGTATGTTAGAGGCGCCGTAGACATGTTGTGGGTTGTGGGTTGTCACCTTGTTTGGGTCCGGTAGGTATGTGCGATATACGATTTTGTCGACATAATAGCCCTAACGGCTCGTACGGGTCTTCGGTATGTATGTGTATATGTATGTTCGTGCGATGCACCTTATATCTGTATGAATTTTTGTATGTTTAAATGGAATTAGCCGGTTGGTATATCGGACCTGACAGGCAGGTACGTATGGGTGTCCAAGTAGGACACCAGCCACGGCCCACGGGGCTGGGTCGTGACAAAAGTGGTATCAGAGCGGTCGGTTCTCGGAATGTCTGCAGGCCGTGTCTAGTAGAGTCTTGTTTATCGGTGTGTTGGGCCCCACATCTATAAACAGAGGCTACGGACATCTAGGATGTTATGTTACCCTTTCTTGGAATCTTAGATCGTGCGATAGAGCCGTATTGTTAGGATGGTTCCTCTCCAACGAATTGCCGTATATACGCCGAGGCTCGAAAAGAGCGACAACGTCGGCATTTTGGGAAATTATTTCGACCCTCTCCTTGCGGGTGATTGTAGGTTGATAAAGATGAAGAGGGGGTGGTTTCGACGAGGGGGATGGGGGTGCCAAAAAGGCCCCGTGGATGTCACCGGGGCCGAGAGGCGAGCCCCGGCTATTCGATCGAGACCGATCCTTCGGAGGATCCCACGGAGGGAGTTCCCTCCGGATCCGCGGAGGACCCCCCACGATTCCTCCGAGGAGGATCCTAGAGCAGAGAGGATTCCTACGACACGGATCCGTCCGGAGGATATGGAGCGGGGTTACCTCCGGAGGAGGATAGTTCCCCGACATTGTGCCATCGGAGCGCTCCTATGGTGGAGCACTATGTTCCGCCGGTACGCCGAGCTTGTTTCGAGCGTTAGCCATATTCCGGCCCTTCGGAGAGTGCTACGGATTTTTCATCGGTGAACCGGGATTTGTCCGATCATCCATATCCCTCGATTCGGATGCGGTGATCGAGACGAGGGGTGGGTGACGAGGATGATGGAGACACCCCTCGCTCTATAGCTTACTAGATCGACTTGAAATTGATTATTTTATAAGTATATAAGCTTCCTAGAATTTATACGTGTATTTATTGAAATTTGTTCTATATACGTGTATTTGTTGCATAATTGTATAGTTTGGACCGAAGGGCAATATGGGTGGGACCCGCTACAAAAAAAAAAAAAAATTTCTGAAAAAATTTATTAAGGCGCTGAACTGCCCTAAGTTACGTGGCAAAGATCGTGTGAGGCGATTGACGCAGTGATATTACCGATAACGCATCAGAATGCATAAAAGTTTTGAAGTTAAGCGTGCTGAGACCAGAGCAATCCTGGGATGGGTGACCCCCCTGGGAAGTACGTCAAGAATTTTTCACAAATATGGATATGGAGACTAAACGAGAATTTGGAGTAACTTAAGTGGAATTTGAGTATGTGGAGTGGTTAGAGATCCTAAAAAGGTTACACCGATTAAGACAGACGAGATCGGAGAAGGATGAAAAGCAGTACGGTTCTGAGACCAGAGAAAATTTGAATGGCGATTGGAAATGTTTGTAAGTAGGATGACAGGGAAATTTCCGTAAGTCTCGGAAGTATAGTGAAGGTAGTTCGACTCTGGTCGCGATTCTGTACGCCATATTTCTACGCCCCTGCTTTCGGTAAAGCTCTGTTTACTACACCTCTGTGCTTCTAAATCTCATTACGTTTCTGTTTAATATACCTCTGTGCGTCCGACTCCGATCATAATACTGTCCGATATACTTTGGTACGTCTGATTCTGACTTCAAAATATGTGTCTATTCGATAAATCTCTCCGTACATCCGACTCGATACGAAACCGTTCGATATACTTCGTGTGTCCGGTTCGATCATGAATCGTTCGGTATACAACGTATGATTACGATTCCGTTCGTATGCTACGATTTCGTACTTCGATTCGATTCGGATGCGACTTCATCCGACATACCTCGATCTTCCGGCTCGACAAATACTCGTTCACCCTATATCCGATTTAAAATCGTATGGACCGCTAGACTAGGTTTTCGAGCAGCCCCAATACCGCAATATCGGAAAATGATAGAAGGACTTGGAAAGTAAAGGCTCTTACAATTACTTCGATCAAGTGTGAGTATGTAATTGGCAGGAAGACCCTCCCCGAGATATTTGTAAAACCTATAAGGTTGATTTAACATTCGAGGACGAATGTTTTAAAGGGGGGGAGGATGTTATATCCCGTGTTTTTGCGCATTCGGGAAATTTGGACATACTTGTGATTTATAAGAATAAGACCCCGCTTTGGTTTTATGAGGAGTGTATGTTGTTACTTATGAAAAATATTAGTGTGGAAATCCGGAGGAAGGCCAAGGGCAAAATTGGAATTTCGGAAATTAGTTTCGGAAATTACAAAACAAGATTTGTAGTTAATTGGGCTAAAAAAAAAAAAAAAATAAGAAAATCAAGGCCCAAAGAGAAGGGGTGGCCGGCCAACTTAGGCCCAAGTCCACCAAAGTGATAAATATTTTCCATGTGCCAAATTATTCATTAAAGGATATATATATATTCACTAGAACCTTCAAGAGAAATAAGTGAAGGAGAAAATCAAGAACAAGAGAAGCAACAAAGGGGCCATTCGGCCAAGCCTAGAGAAAAATCACCCCTCCAAATCTTGATCCAAAAATAATTATCTTGTGATAATCCTACTAAATTCAAGGTCCTCTACAACTTGGTGCAATTGTTTTGGAAGGAAGAACACTTATTTCTTCAAGTTGGCAACTTGGTGAAGTAAAGAAGATTGTGGAAAAAGGTAAGAATTCATTCCTTTTTATTATGTTATGAAGGTTTGTCTATGTTATATATGTAGAAATAAGAAGAAAGTATGGAAAAATAGAAGTTTGCAAAGTAGGTATGTAAGGTGGCATGTGGCCGTGTGTGTATGTGTGGTATACCTATGGTGAGTTGAATTTATGTTGTATTCTAGTTGTGTAAGGTGGAGTTCATATATGAAAATTGAATGAGTTTAGTTGAAATTGGAAAAAATAGGTAGTGCCGTGTGTGTGTGCATGGTTGTGCATGGAAGTTATGTTGAATTTATGTTGTATTCTAGTTATGGATGTTGTGAAATTTATATTGGAAATGAAAGTTGAATGAATTGTGTTGAATTGGAGAATATGGATGTTGGCCGTGGCTATGGAAGAATTGAAGATAGTGATGAATTGTTTTGTTTGACATGTTGGATATATTGTTATGATTCTTATAATCTAAACGGAGGAAAAATGATGTAAGTTTGTATTGATTTGGAAGTGTTGGAAGAATTATGGCCTTATGTTGGAAAGTTTGTATATTTTGTATACTTTGTATATATATTGTAGAAATATTATGAAACGCTTCCGTATGGTATTGTAATGATTTTGATTAGTAATGAATGTGAGTACGATGGTGATGGTTTGCAATTTGAAGTCGGAATGAAAGCGATTGCATTATGTAAGAAGAAGACTAGTTGTATTATATCGTGTTTGTTGTAATTGTTGATGTTGTTGATGTTGTGTTGGGTTGTTGTTGGTTGTTTGAGCCGAGTTGAATCTCGGGGGTGTCACTTTTATAGGGGAGGTGCTGCCGAAATTTCGGTAGCCAAATAGAAACCCAAAGTTGAAATGTTAGCGTTCATGAATAGTAACTGGTAAGAGTGACCATTTGCAGATTTCTGACGAAATTGGGAGTGAAGCCAAGCGAGCGTAAGGCACAATCAAGGTATGTAAAGTCTTGCCTTTCATTCTTTGGCATGTTCTGAGTGTAGTAGGCTTGAAAGAGAGCCTCGATCGCACTTCTGCTCTTCATACTTCGAGATTGAAATTAGCGCAAAACCATTCAGTAAGATTGAATTATTCCTTTACCTTTTATCGACAAAACTATATGTATGTAACTTCCATAACTGAAGTTGGAACACCCTATAATGATTATTGGTCGACTCCCTAGGATTAGTATCTATTATTTATGTATATTATCGTGATCGGGTCCGAGGTGGACCCATAAAACCCTGATACTCCCGGTATGACTCAAATTGATCTATTTCTGTCCGTTCTTCATAGGTAACTCTTAATTATGTTCTGTCCGCCAACTAATAAGTATTTGATTATCTTTTCCGAATCGAATATTAGTCCGACATCCGGAACGATTACGGACACTCGTTCGATATAATCGACTATTCCGATTCGACACGTTTTCCGAACTATATCGGTTTATTAAGTCCGTATGTCGGTCCGTATGCATATGGTTTCTCATTTGTCCGTTCGTGGATGCCTCAACGCTTCCTTCACCGCGCCGGCCGGGTTCTCGTAATTCGTGCACTTCACCGCATTGTTCACCGCGTCCCTCGGATTGTGCGGGCCGGGATCCGTCCGTATCCGATATGATCCGATTGTGATCCGATTATGTGATATTATGGGGATGGCGGCCAGGATGGCATTTGATCCGATTCTCGTTCGTCCACCGCGTCCCGTACTACGAGGGTCGGGTTCTGTTACCGCGTCCCTTATTAAAGGGCCGGGATCTGTCTGTATGTGATTGAGATTTGATATCTGGTATGTACGTTTGTATATGATTATGACTCGCATGCATGATTCCGTACGTTACGCTCCGTACGTCCGATTCGGACTCGACTCCCCGTCCGACATATATTTGAGATCCGGTTCCGATTCGAACCGGTCCGTCCGTCACACCCCCCGTATCTTTGATCTCGCACCGTGCCTCCGTCGCCCGCAATTCCTAAATCGACATAATAAGATTCTCGTCCGTACGCTCCGTAAGTCCGACTCGCTTACACTCCGTCCGTACGCTCCGTAAGTCCGACTCCGCCTATGATTCTCGTCCGTACATTCCCCGTGAGTCTGACTCCGCTACGAATTCGATTCTGTCCGCTTTGTTTCTGTATTTCCGTCTGTCACGATTTTACATATCTGACTCTGGTTATTTTAATTATGTATGTTATGTTTCCGCTTTACATACTCGGTACATCTTCGTACTGACCCCCCTTGCTTCTCGGGGGCTGTGTTACATGCCCACAGGTACAGACGCGCCGCGTGATACGCCGCCAGATTAGGTTATCAGTCTGCCGTTTGGAGAGCTCCCTTTGATCCGGAGCTGATACTTTTGGTATATATCTTTTGTTGTCTGTTTGTTCTGTATATATGATCATTTGGGTATGGCGGGGCCCTGTCCCGTCTTCTGATTCTCGTTCGTATGTTAGAGGTGCGACATGTTTGTGGGTTGTGGGTTGTCACCGGTCCGTAGGTATGTGCGATATACGATTTTGTCTGACATAATAGCCCTAACGGCTTCTGTACAGGTTTCAGTATGTATATCTGTATATGTATGTTCGTGCGATGCACCTTATATCTGTATGAATTTATGTATGTTTAAATGGAATTAGCCGGTTGGTATATCGGATCTGACAGGTAGGTACGTATGGGTGTCCAAGTAGGACACCAGTCACGGCCCACGGGGCTGGGTCGTGACACCTTACATACTCGGTACATTATTCGTACTGACGTCCCTTCTTGTGGACGCTGCGTTCCATGCCGCGCAGGTCAGCAGGTGGACAGACTTGACCCCTAGGAGCTCCATCAGCAGTATCGTAGCAGCGCTCCAGTTGTTCCGGAGCCTCAGTTCTTTGGTACTATTTTGTGTATATATATTCGGGCACGGCAGTACTCGGCCCTTCCTATGTATATGTGTACTATGCTTAGAGGCTCGTAGATTTATATGTACAGTTAGATGTTTTGTATTTCTGATTGTCCTCGACGCTGTATAATGTGCAAGCAAAGTTTGTTAGCCTATGTTTATAAATTCGCTGCTAAGGTTAATGTTAGTAACAAAAAAAAAATGGTAAGGTTCCTACGGCCCACTTAGTAATAAAGGTAATATGGCAAATAAGGGGTGCTCGGTACAAGTATCGGGTACTCGTCGCGGCCCCTAGTTGGGTCGTGACACAATAGTCATTCCCAGTTTCCCTTATAGACTTCAACATTCCTAGCCTGTTGGAAAGGTTCCATCAGAGCTATGAAAGTGAATTTATGATGTCTATGTAACATTTGAAGCCTGTGAAATGCTTGCTGAGTTCTAACAGATCTTATATTCCATATAAATGCTTTCATCATCATTTACTGTTGGATTTTGTAGCACCCCTCTTTGGCATCACTCTGACTGAAACTTGTGCTTCCACTTGCTTTTTTCCTTTTTTTCCACCCTTTGCTGGCATTTTGGGACAAAGTTTTAACTCTTAGTGGATATTCTTGCATGCTCTCTTCCTTGTCTTCTGATAATAGGCTCCTCTCCTCATCTGGTATATTGTGTGAAACTAGATCATGCAAATGCCTCATTGGAGAACCCTTTTTCAATCTTGAATCACTTGAACTGCTGCCCTTGTCTTCCATACTTTGAGTATCCACCTTATCACTCTCAATAATTTGATCATCAGGGGGTTTTGGTGGATACCATTTTATCACCTCCTGATCATTTGGTGGAACTTCATCTGCAACCCCAATTTCTTCTACACCAGGCTTTTAAGCTAGATTTTCTTCCCTTGGCAAAGTCAATCCTGATTCAACATTTGCTTGAAAAAAATATTCTTTTGTGCCTTCAACTTCTACCTTCTGTTTCAATTCTTTGCCAACAATCACTTCTCCTTTGTCACGACCCAACCGGCGGGCCGTGACGAGCACCCGGTGCTAGCCCATCTGAGCACCCCTTAACATACTTATACGTCATATCTAGGTGAGCCACATAGTCAAATCATGCTTTTCATTCATCATCATTCTAATCACATTGGGCAACAACACTTCTATATCATCATTAACAACTATGCCTATATAGATGTACGTAAGCCGACAAGGCTATCAAAATAATATCCCAAAATATAGGCTGACAAGGCCGAACATATCTGACCATATACACATGTCTACGAGCCTCTAAGAAGAGTGCGTCATATCATAACATATGGGCGGGACAGGACCCCGCCATGCCCATGAATATGCACACAAAAGAATCTATACCAAAAGCTGCAGCTCCGAATGAGATGGAGCTCCGCTACGTAGTCCCTGAGAATATAGCTATGAATCAAGTCTGTCTCCTTGGCCACCTGCGGGCATGACGCAGCGTCCACAAACAAAAGGACGTCAGTACGAAGAATGTACTGAGTATGTAAAGCATGATAAATATCAATATGAAAGCATAATAGGCAACATATGAAATAGCATAGGATGGGAGATAATAACATTAGCGTCATAGCACTTACTTGCTTTCCATAGGGACGTTCCATTTCTATTGCATATTCGCGTACATACATCCATATCCGTACTCATTTACCTTTCCTATCCATATTCGTATTCGTATTCATATTTCTATTCATACTCATGTTCATATCATATACATTACATATACATAGCCCATACTCGGCATTTACATATTATTAACATATTCGTACTCATATTGATGTCATATACATAGCCTATTCGTACTCATATTGATGTCATAGGCATAGCATTTATATAGCATACCCGACCACGAAGGTTCGGTGTTTCACATACCTAGCCCTACCAAGGCTCAGTGTCATACGTATCTGGCCCTACCAAGGCTCGGTGTTATCCATACCCAACTGCAGAAGTGGCGCGCGCGCGCATCATCATATATAGATATACATATATACATATTCACTATATTCTACCCGGCCATATAAGCTCGGGGTTCACAATAGCCTCTCATGGGAACACATACATGTAAGCTCATATTTATCTTTAGACTTTTTACTATCGTCATTCATTACATTCTATCTTTAGAGGATTACTCGTCGTATAAGAGACTTGGTACAATCGTACCATTTGAGCATCATAAGCTTAGTAGCTTCTAGAGATAGGATCATTGGAGAATATCATAGACTTACAGAAGGATAATTATTTGGCCAAAGAACCATGCCTTATGAAAGAAGGGTTAGCCTTACATACCTTTCCGTGCAACTATTCTATCACTTGTACGTTCTTCTTCAAGGCTCACGTTTCTACCTTCATTGAAGTGCATACTCATATTAGATAATCGATGACTTAACATACATGACTAAATCTAGAGAAAATTAGACAGCATCTCCTTTATTTATACGACTCCCTCCATATCATATATCAACTCCCAAACATCAATAACGACATTCACAATGTCATCACAATAGCCTTTATTCAACTACATTATCCTTACTTCACAATTCACTCCAATTCATCCATATTCATGGTCATATCACATAATTCCATTCATTCATATTCAAGGCATATTCCATGTTCTCAAAATCATTTATAACATGATTATATTCATAACGTATCAAGAATCATAACTCATTCCAAACATCTATTCAAGAGTGACACTATTTCCACATTCATAACCCATTTCTATATTCTTTTGCAATCCATGTGTTTCAACTTTCAAATACTTTAAATAACATGGAAACATCATAAAACTTACCTTATATGGTGTAGGATTGAACCTTGGTTGCATATACCTCACTTGAGCAAAACCGTAGTTTTTCTTTCACTTGAATTCCTTGCTTTTGATGAACTTTAATGGGTTTTCTCACTTTGATTCACTTATTTTGATGATAAGAACCTTTGATTTCCCTTGGATTCTTGTTCATGAAATATATTTAAGGTTCTAGAGACTTTAGAGAGAAGTGGGGAAGTGTTGGAAATGAAATAATGAAGTTGGAATCACATTTATAAACTTAGAACATTTCGGCCATCGGGAGTTCCACGGACGGTCGTTCCACCGTGAAATGGGTGGAACCTAGTGTTGTCTGTGTAACTAGTCGTGGTTCACGACCAGCCAGCCACCACTTCTGCTGGCAGTTCCACGGACCCATCCACGGTCCGTGGTTCATGGTGCTGTCCGTGGAACATGGTCATGGAACTCACAGTTCCACCAAAGTTGTTCCCGTCGCCTCGTTTGATCTCCAATCCTTATGGAACCCTCTTAGCACTTGTTTATCACTTCATTAACAATCTAAGGGTGTTATAACTCTTCCCCAACACATCATTAAGTTGTCATCAACTTGCTACTCATAAATCCTTTCCGATGCTTATCGTATACATTGCCTTCTCTTGGCAACTTTCTCGTCTAACATCGAATGTCTTTAAAATCTCATTTAGAATCATCAAATGCTATTTCTTACTTATTAAAACATCATATACTTCGTGCTCTTCATTCGCCTATTCACTGTGAAATTTTTTCGAGGTGTAACATTCTTCCTCCCTTAAGAACATTCGTCCTCGAATGTTAGGCACTCGGGAATTCTATGAAAATTTTGCCAGAGTTTCCCCTATAATATGGCACTACCATCCTGCCACAACAGTCCATAATAACAATGCCTCACAGGGCCACAACATAATAGTAATATAACTTGGCCACACACGACCCGAATGCATAAAAGGAAAACATACATACCTTATGATCTTGACGTCTCATCTTGGCCCTCTTCCGGGGGCTGAAATAAGTGCGGATATTTGGATTTCATAATTTCTTCCGCTTCCCATGTCATTTCTTCTCGATTATTATTTCTCCACAAAATCTTAACTGAGGCCACTTCTTTGTTTCTAAGCCTCCGTACTTGCCTATCTAATATGGCAATGGGTTTTTCATCATAAGCTAACTTTTCTGTCACTAGAACATCATTTACTGGGACGATCCTAGTAGGATCTCCAACACATTTACGAAGCATCGAGACATGGAAAACTAGATGAACTGACTCCAAATCAGGAGGTAGATCTAATTCGTAAGCCACTTTGCCTACTTTGCGCACAACTTCATAAGGCCCAATGTACCAAGGACTTAACTTCCCCTTTTTGCCAAATCTCATAACGCCTTTCATTGGCAACACTTTCAAGAATACCCAATCTTTAACTTGGAACTCTAAGTCCCTTCGACGATTATCCGCATAGGACTTTTGAAGACTTTAGGCTGTTAACAACCGATCTTGTATGAGCTTAACTTTCTCTATGGCTTGTTGGACCAAGTCTGGCCCTATCAATTTAGCCTCTCCTGTTTCAAACCACCCAATTGGGGATCTACACTTTCGCCCATATAAAGCTTCATACGGTGCCATTTGAATGCTAGAATGATAACTATTATTGTAAGCAAATTCAATGAGTGGCAAATGATCATCCCAATTACCTCCAAAATCTAACATACATGCCCGTAACATATCCTCAAGAGTACGAATAGTACGTTCGGCTTGTCCATCGGTCGTGGGTGAAATGCCGTGCTAAGGCTCACATGAGTCCCTAAACCTTCTTGGAAGGACTTTCAGAAATTAGTCGTAAACTGAGTTCCTCTGTCTGAGATAATAGATACTGGAAAACCATGAAGTCGCACTATCTCTTTAACATAGAGCTTTGCATAATCTTCTGCTACATACGTTGTCCTGACTGGTAAGAAATGAGCTAACTTGGTGAGTCTATCCACAATCACCCATATGGAATCATACTTACGTCGAAAATGGGGTAAGCCTGTAATAAAGTCCATGTTAATTACTTCCCACTTCCAAGTTGGGATTTCTATAGCTTGCAATAATCCGCCCGGCTTTTGGTGCTCGATTTTCACTTGCTGACAATTGGGACATTGAGCTACGAATTCCGCTATATCTTTCTTCATCCCATTCCACCAATACATGGATTTAAGATCATTATACATTTTCGTCGCTCCTGGATGGATAGAATAACGGGAACAATGAGCTTCTCTCAATATTTAGTGGCGTAAACTTGCCACATTAGGAACACATAGTCTGCCTCGACATCGGAGAACTCCGTCTCCTGTAATCTCAAATGAGGACTCCTCTTTCTGAGGGAGTGTATCTCTGTACTGCACTAGCATGGGATCTTCGTATTGTCGCTCTTTCACTTCCACTACTAGTGACGAAACTGCTGAATTTTGAATGGTAGTTCCCCTGCTACCTGAGTCCACTACTCGAACTCCTAGGCTTGCTAACTGCTGGAGCTCACGAGCCATTTCTCTTTTCTCTGGTTGTACATCACATAAACTTCCCATAGATCTGCGGCTAAGAGCGTTAGCCACAACATTTGCCTTTCCGGGGTGATATAGAATGTCAACATCATAATCTTTTAGCAATTCCAACCATCGTCGTTGCCGCAAATTCAACTCTTTCTGCTTGAAGATATACTGGAGGCTCTTATGATCTATGTAAATATCTACATGAACACCATACAAATAATGTCTCCATATCTTTAATGCATGAATCACTGCAGCCAATTCAAGATCATGGGTTGGATAATTCTTTTCATGTTTTCGCAATTTCCTTGAAGCATACGCAATCACCTTGCCATGTTGCATCAATACACAGCCTAGCCCAATGCCTGAGGCATCGCAATAAACAACGTAGCCTTCCAATCCCTCTGGAAGTGTTAGGACTGGTGCAGAAGTCAATCTATCTTTTAGCTCTTGGAAACTACGTTCACAAGCATCTGTCCATTGAAACTTAGGCGATTTACGGGTCGGCTTTGTGAGTGGTGCGAAATAGAAGAAAAACTTTCAACAAACCTCCCGTAATAACACGCTAAGCCCGTAAAGCTACGAACCTCCGTAGAGTGGTGGGCCTTGGCCAACGGCCTCAATCTTTTGGCTATCTACCCGAATACCATCGGCTGAAACAATGTGTCCCGTAAATGTCGAGTTCAACGAACTCACACTTAGAAAATTTTGCAAACAACTCTTGGGTTTGAAGAACTTTAAGAACCACGCAAATGACCCGTATATTCGCTCGGATCTAGAATACACCAAGATGTCATCGATGAATACAATCACAAACAAATCTAGAAAGGGCCTGAACACATCATTCATTAAATCCATAAAAACTGTCGGTGCATTAGTTAGCCCAAATGACATTACCCGGAACTCAAAATGGCTATATCTTGTTCAAGAATTTGTCTTAGGGATATCTTTCTCCCTAACTCTCTTGATGATACCGGATCTCAAATCTATCTTAAAAAACCATTTGGCACCTTGTAATTGATCAAATAAATCATCAATCCTTGGGAGAGGATATTTATTCTTAATCTTCACCTTATTCAATTGCCGATAGTCAATGCACATTCTCAAGGAGCCGTCTTTCTTTCGGACAAACAATACGGGTGCTCCCCACGGGGATGAACTAGGCCTAATGAAGCCTTTTTCAAGCAAGTCTTTCAATTGCTCCTTCAACTCTTTCAATTCTACGGGAGCCATTCTATGAGGAGGAATAGATATAGGCTTAGTGTCTGGCAACACATCAATGGCAAAATCAATCTCCCGCTCGGGAGGAAGACCTGGAAGCTCTTCCGGGAATACATTCAAAAATTCATTCACTATAGGAACTGACTGAAGAGTGGGCGGTTCAGCTTCTACATCTTGAACCCGCACTAGATGATAAATGCAACCTTTTGTAATCATTTTCCTTGCCTTTAGATAGGAAATAAACCTACCAATGGTGATGCCGTATTTTTCTTTCCATTCTAAAACCGGTTCTCCCAAAAATTGGAAGCGAACCATTTTCATTCTACAATCAACATTGGCGTACCAAGCATATAGCCATGAGAAAATCCATGCCCATAATGACATCAAAATCCACCATTCTTAACTCATACAAGTCAATCATAGTATGGCGATCACAAATCACAATTACACAATTTCTATATACTCGGCTAGCTATTACCGATTCACCAACGGGTGTGGACACCTCAAAAGGTTTAATCGACTCCGGTTTGATTCTAAACCGACCCGCAATATACGGAGTAACATATGACAACGTGGAGCCAGGATCTATCAAAGCATATACATCATGAGAAAGTACCGATAATATACCTGTGACAACATCAGGAGAAGACTCAAGATTGTCACGACCCAACCCCATAGGCCGTGGCTAGTGCCCGAGCTGGGCACCCATACGCGCTCACTAACCGAGATCGGCTACAAACGACCGTACATAAATCTATCAAATCGTGGCTCCGAAACCGCGCATACAAACATATACCGGCACGAAGCCGTCAAGGCTATCATAATATACATAACGTGGCAAAGCATACATACACGTGGCCGGCAACAATCTAGCCCTCTTTGGGCCGTCCAAACACAACTTACTCAACGCATCCGAACAAAGCTTTGTTACATAACCCATATCTATGTCTACAAACCTCTGGATGCGTGAAAATCGTGGAATCATATGACGGGGACGGGGCCCTATCCGTACCCTCGAATACACTCGATCACAATTACATATACGACGAGAGAATATATACCAAAATGTAGGCTCCGGAATAAAGGGAGCGCTCCAATAGCCAAGGTATCCTGAAGCGGTGGACTATGCGTGCATGCTTCCTTGCGGGCATGAGAACGCAGACCCTAGCTCGCCGGGGGGTCGGAGGGAATTGTCACGACCCGATGCAAAGCGAAGACACATGACGGGTATCCGAGTCATAATCGAAACCGCTCATGAAATAAATGCATTTGCAAAATATCAAAATGTTTATTTTAAAATACAAATCATACATAGGGCTTTCATAACGTATGGTCGCCCGCCCGTCAATATATATATATATATATATATATATATATATATATATATATATATATATACCGCGGTCAAAATATCCGGGGCCATACTACCACATACACGTCAAAATACGAGCCCTCGAAATATCAGACATACCGACGGTCAAAATATCCGGCGGCAATATCACACATACCGCGGTATATAAATATATCTACCAATATCACACATAATCGACCCTGGTGGAGGGCTCGGGGAATGGAGTGCTCACAAGTCAACTACCTATAGATCAAGAATATCATATAGTGCGCACGATACACGGCGCTCGGGAAAGAAAAAATGTGACAAAATGCGCGAGTAATCGTGAGTAACCAAATAATTTAATATCATAAGACTCAATGGGTTAAGATACAACCGTTATTTATAACTATAATACATTTCATATACATTCATCATACATAAGCACATTGTAAATATCATAGCATATGAACATATCATATCACATATACATCATCATGCCAAACCATCGTACGTATCAAAATCACATACATAAAAATCCTTATTTAAGACGTCCGATAAATATATAATCATACTCGGGGGTCGGAAAGGTAGTCATATTAAATTCTTTTCAAAAATTTGTTAGCACTATTCAAAGAAAAGTCGCGGGACCTACGGACGAGCGTCAACCCAATCCGGGCCCGCCATATAGAAATCATATCCTGTCATCACATGTTATCGAATACATTACATCATCATAGAAAAGATATCGTTCGTTTTATAAACACGTCATGGCACTATCACAATTCATTATCATTATACTTATATCATATCCTTTCAAGATACTTAGAAGTACATATAGGAAAGTCGCGGGGCCCACGGACGGGTGTCGACTTCTTTATAGAACATTCGGGCCCGCCTTATGGAACAAGCATAAGGTCATGTACCTCATGGAATCATTTTCGAGTATGCTGTCACGACCCAACCCGTAGGCCGTGACTAGTGCCCGAGTCCGGGCACCCAAACACATTCATAATTCCGAGTCGCAAACGGATGGCTTATACGGTACACAATTATCAAACGCGTCTCGGATTATATCAAACAGACGCAAACAAATCTCAAACACAACCCATATATATCAAAGCCGACGCAAGGCTATCAAATGGACAACGGCCCAAAACATATACAAATGCAAGCCGACGAGGCGCCACGGCGAATGGGATCGCCCGTAACATATACATATACAAACACAACCGTACGTAATAGACATAACCCACATACATGTCCACGGACCTCTAAACGGACAAACGGAATCATAAGACGGGACGGGCCCCGCCGTACCCCCGAACAATATATACAAATGCAACGAACGAATATATACCAAAATGTGGCTCCGGAATAAGGGAGCACTCCAATCGAGCAGAAGAGGGTGTCCTAAACGGGTGGATCACCAAACCGTGCGTCCGTACCTACGGCATGAAACGCGACCCCGAAGAAAGGGGTCGGCACGAAATATGTCTTCGAGTATGCAAAGCGAGAAGATATAGTATACAAATCCGAATCATACCGAACGAGTACGACGAAAATAAATGCATTTCCAAAATATCAAAATATCTACTTTTAAAAATACAAGTCATGCATAAGGCATAGAAAATATGGTCGCCACCGTCGATGGCGCCATAACACAAGATAACACCGAGAAAGTTTCAATCTCCGTATCCCCGTCACATATCATACACGCATAACACCAAATATAAGCGGAACCGGCCCTCGAGCGAGGGCTCGGTGAACCATAATCACAAGATAACACCAGAGTATATCATAGTGCGCACGATAACAGAACATGCCCGGGACTAGGCGAAAGATATAACAGAATGCACGAACGGAGTCGTGAGTAACCATATGCATAAAAACATTATCATAGACTCAAATGATAAGTAAAATGACCATACTTTAAATCGGGATATTAGTCATATCATATTTTGTCAAAAGTCTTCAGAATTACAAAAAGAAGAGTCGTGGGGCCCACGGACGGGTGTTGACCCGAGTCGGGCCCGCCTATGAAAAACATACTTATCATACATCATACAATCTCCTACAAGCATATCGAGGCAATCCGAGCCTTTCTGTGAAAGATACGGGTGTTCGTAGTTACGGAACTCTTTAAAAGCCAAACTTTTTATGCAAAAATTAAAAATCAAATATTTCAAAGACATAAAGGCCAATGCCTCATCATATCAACACACGAATTCCAAGGAACGAATAAGAGTCATAAACATGCTCGGATTGCGAGAATCGAATTTCCTCGAGGCTCGTGTCATAGCCTATTTGAAACTAAGGCATGCCAAAAGAAGAAAGGATTGGGCTTTACATACCTCGTACGCACTCAACGCTAGCTCAAACTCAAGATAAATCCAACCTACGTCTCGGCTGCCCAAGGTCTACAAACAAGTCATAATATGCCAAACATTAGCTAGAGACATTTGGGCATTTAATTCCAATTCAGCCCTTAATTCTACGAAATTTGGATAGCATTTCCCCTAAAATAGGCCAACCAGAATTTAACTCGGCCAAATCAACAACAACAACAACAACAACAACCAACCTAGCAACATTAATAATCAATTCGAAAGGCAATACAACATTAATAACTCTCTTTTCCATCATTCAACAACTTTCAATATATTCAATTTAACGGCTTACCTTCAAGCCAACACCAACGCTTATACATTCGAATACTAACCCGAACCCATACCAACAATATTTAAGGACATTCTAAGAATTTCATACAACATTTCAAACATTCCAAATAAGGCTCCAATTTGCCCGAAAACTGTCCCCAAACCCGATAACCTCACTATAACACATTCCTCATTTCAAATCATGATTTGCATCAACAATTCACATTAACAATATCATTCTCATCAATATACAAATTACATTAAATGTACAATAACCTCCAAATCAGTCCGCAACAACTACCACATCAATTTGAGTCATTAAACTCTCATTCTCATCATGGAATTCATAACGACAACAACTAAACGATAAGTAATATTAATTCATTCTTGGTCACACATGGGAGGTTACATTCGGCCAACATACCAACATGCACATATTGATAATTCTCACTCATTTCTTCACACTACAACAATTAACATACTACATAGAACTTAATTCATCACTTAAACACAACACAACATACACACACCTCACACGGCCAAACCTCATACACATGGCCTCAATTCCAACTTACTATATTTCATGATTTTCATCCATTTTAACATACTACAACATGCATACAACCTTTATAACATATAAAACATGATCAATTCTTACCTTTCTTCTTCAACTCCACACTTTGCCTAGGGTTTGCAATTGACACAACGAATGGTTGGATGACCCGAACAAAACTTCCACGCTACTTAGGGACCTCAAATTAGTGGATTTGCATCAACAAAATATTTTTGGAGTGGCTAGAATTGAACTTAGTTTTTGAGGGTCTTGGCCGAGAGCCAAGCTTGTTGTTCTTCAACTTCTATCTTTTTTTTTCTAAGTGTTGGATGAGATAAATGAAGTAGTAGTCATCTTTTAAGCTAATGCAAGACTTATACATGTGTCCCTTGGCCCACACAGTGCTTTGGACCAATTAAAATTGTCCACAAATTGTGTGGGCCAACCACCACACCACACGGCCACAACAAGGATAAAATGCATGATTTTCAACTTCCATAAATTCCAATTTTGGTCCCAAATTTTCCTAATTATTCCATGCCAATAAATTCATGCACAACTTATATTTCAAAATAAAATCGAAGGTCAAAAATCCTGACTTTGCATCCCGGAATGGTTTTGTCTCTAACTTATCATAGTTAATCCGGATTGTCCCGATGTACAAAATACGGGACATAACAATATCGAAGCGATCCGATTCTGTCTACGAAAGTTACGGACGTTCGTAGTTTTCGGAATCGTTTAGGAACAAAACTCTTTTAAAAACTAAACTTTTATGCAACTTTTGAAACTTAGTCATAAAAAAGAAATAAGGGCCAATATTTCATCATATCAAGCATACGAAGACCAAGAAACAATTAAGGTTTCTACTCGTTCTGCGCGATCCCTTAATGTTTCTACTCACTCTGCAAACTCTTGATTCATCCTTAAGTCACCCCAACTCCTCATTTGCTTCTTGCGTCTGAGTTTGTAGAACTTTCGGAAAACTACCTAGGGGGTCACCCATCCCAGGATTTCTCTCGCTTCAGCACGCTTAACTTTGAAACCTCGATGAAATACGATGCCTTAACGCTCGTGTAATTGCGTCCACCTCATCGCATGACCTCCATCACGTGATCTGGAGTAAGTCGAACTCTTAACGGATTTCGAAGCGCTCTTATAGCATAATGACTATTTTACCCCTCCTTTGGTCCTCGGTATTCGCCGTTCACCCGCGGATATAATTACTTTTCGTTCTAGGCTTCCAAATTCTTGATGGCGATGAACACACCCGACCGCCGTTACTTATAAATCCCCAGTTCTCGGCCTTTGGATTTCTGCTCTCATTTTACCTCATTCTTCGTCCTCTCTATATTCGAGTCTTTTACCGTCCCGTCACTTCTGACACCTGGATTCTTAATTACGCGTGTCATGGTCTATTACTATACCGTCGTCTCACTCCCTTCTTATTTCTTTCTTCCGATTACCCTTATTCCAGATTTTCCTTACAGAACCTGATAAGTTTCGCTTATTCGCTCTATGATTCACCTTTCTGTTTCACACTTACTTTTGTATTCTGGCTACGTAGACCATGTCATAGCTTTAGCCACTTTCTAATTTGGCTTTACTTATTTCCATAACAGTCCTCGCTATGCTCATATTACATCCTGTTCGTAATCAATCCGATAATATAACCCTTCTTAATTCCTTCCGTTTCCTGATCCGCTTTATCCCTATCGCTTCACAAGTTGTCTTATTAGTACTTTCATGCCCGTGGCAATTCTTTTCCCCTGCGCTCTTGTCTTAATCGCACTATTACCCCTTTTAACTATAAGCGCGTCATAATTCGTCCCTGCTTATCGGTTCGGTCAGTGCCTTAAATAACTCCCTATCAAGGTTTGTCAGCCTTTCTAATTCATCTCTTAGGATTGCAAGCCCTTTCCAAATCCCTTTTTATCGCGTCGATATCGACCTTCTAATTAGTATTTCCCTCAATTCGGCAATAAACTTCTTTTATTATTTTTTTTTCAATGTCGGCCATACTCGTAGCTTAGTCAAATCTTATCATTGCTATTGGCACGAATTTTCAAGACATATTACAAATCTATATCTCATTTTCACTTTATTTCTGGGAAAATTTCGGCAGAGTCTCCTCTGTAACTGTCACTATCTCAAAACCTGTACACAGGAAATACCAACAATGCCTCACAGGGCATATATATATATATATATATATACATACATATATATATATACATACATATCGCATCATATCACGGCCTCACAGGGCTCCCAACATAATCGACAGTACAAGAATAAAAAGCATACCTTGTATGCCCACCTCAATCGGCACCTGTCACACTTTCTTGTTTACTTTCCCTTTTCGATCTCAACTTGTACTTCAACCGTACTTTAATACCTTACCTGACATATGCCTTGCACACCTTTGCTTACCTGCGTACTTCGTAACTTCCAACATCGCTAATCGCTTTCTCCTGTCGATGCCTTTCTCTTGCTGCAATCAAAAGTTAGCGCAAATAATCTCATTTCCTATAGCTTGGCTCTATGGCACGATCTAAGATGTCAAAGAAGAGTAACCATCCTAGATGCCCCCGTAGCCTCCGTTTATAAATGTGGCGCGCAACACACCATAAAAACGGGACTCTACCGGACACGACTTTGCAGACAACCCCCAAGACGAACCGCTTTGATACCAATTTGTCACACCCTTAATCCGATAGGTTGTGATGGGCACCCGACCCTTATTTAGGGCCGAGCGAACCGGCTGACTAACCTAATACTCATAACCTCGCTGGCTTTCAAATCATGACATAAATATACATGACAAAAATTTATCGAAGAATAATATGCTTTTTGCTTTTCTCAAATCAAATAAAATCTTGCAACATATGTAACTTATAACACAACGCATAATAATATACCGGCTTACATAGCCATTTACATAACCGACATCTAATACCCATAACACTGTCTGCAAAGTCTCTAACTCGGAACATGAATCCCTATCATAACGCTCAGACCCGGCAGCACTCCGGAGAAAATGGAGCTCGCCAATCCCGCTGGAACATCTTCTGCTAATATCTTCAACTCATCTGGGTGTACCTGCGCGGCATGAAACGCAGCCCCCCCGAAGGAAGGGGGTCAGTACGGAATATGTACTGAGTATGTAAAGCATGAAATATAATAAGCGGGACCATACGTCGAGTAAAGAGTACGAAAAAAATCACAAGACTTTCCTGTTGGAAACATTTGTCATGTATATGCATATATCGGTAAGTAAAATTTTATCATAATCATATCGTCATATCATCGTACATATATACCGTACCCGGCCCTCTAGTGAGGGACTCGGTGAGTAAAATCATATCATAATCATGTATGCGCGGATATACATATATATACATATCGTACCCGGCCCTCTAGTTAGGGACTCGGTGAAGCGTGTCCCGGCCCCGCTAGCAAAGGACTCGGTATGCCATCCTGGCCGCCATCCCTGTCACGACCCGACCTACGGGCCGCGACGGGTACCCGAGGCTGACCACCGAGCACCCCTCATTCTATTGCTTAACCTGCCTTTATTCTTTCCCTTACCGTATACAATCATAGAAAATGACTTTCATATCGAACATATTTACTTATATAACGTAGGCCCTTTGGGCTACCAAAATAATAATAATGTACATAAGCTTTCATTTACATAATGACTACGGGATCATACTACCCACACATACGTATCCACGAGCCTCTACTGGAATACTAGACATATGGACGGGACAGGACCCCGCCTTGCCCAAAATACATGTACACAAAATGATGTCTCGAAATAGCACCTCCGGAATAAGGAGGGCACGCAACTCCCCGATGGCTACTGTGAATCGGCACCGTCTCCCCGTCTACCTGTGGGCATGAACACAGCGTCCAAAGCAAAGGACGTCAGTACGAATATTGTACTGAGTATGTAAAGCATGAGCAGTAATGATGGAGAAACATAACGGTAATATATGAAATAACATAAGATGGGAGACATTAACATCCATATCTTTTACTTACTTACCTGTCGTATCTAGTCTCCTGTCATACTCATGCTCGTACCGCATACTTTGCATATACATAGCCCTTACTCGGCACTTACATGGTATTAACATATCGTACTCTAATCAACGTATATACATAGCATAAGCGTACTCGTAAAGATATCATATACTTATCTCATTCGTACTCACGGGGGCGTGATGCATATGACGTAATCATACTTATATAACATAATCGTGTTCATATAGATTAGTATCATTCGTACGGTACGCCCTCTCGCTCGATGGGTTCACTAGGTTAGTATACGTACTCGGCCCTCTTGGCTCGATGGCATTCTTGGTATACGTACTCGGCCCTCTTGGGCTCGATGGGACCCTTTGCATACGTACTCGGCCCTTCGGGGCTGGATAGGCATGGGATTATACGTACTCGGCCCCCGTGGGCTCGATGGGCTTAGCGGCGTACGTACTCGGCCCTCGTGGGCTCGATAGACTTAATGGCATTCGTACTCGGCCCTTTTGGGCTCGATACACACATATATACACATACATCACATAGGGGTATCATGACCTTAACATATCTAGTCATCATCTTGCATTCATCATACACATATATATACTTATCATAATGTCGCATATATTTATACACATTTGATCGTTATCCGTATTCGGCCTCATAGGCTCGACAGCATTTCGTATTCGGCCACGAGGGCTCGATCACATCACATATGTCTCATATCGTACATGCATCATCATCTCGCCATAGTACATATATGTCACACCCCGACCTTACTAGGGTGTGATGGGCACCCGACTCTCCTCAGAGTCGAGCGAACCCTTAGACATTCGCGTAATAAAACTTTTCAACATAGAGAAAACTGTTTTTATCCAGGTTACGAAAACCTTCAGTCAATCACATAAATTTTTACCAACTAACAACATCTGAAAATACGCACTCTTTTAACATCTATATCCGGTTCGCGTTCCTCGACACTCTCTCCACAGGACACTGTCTGCAAAGTCTCTAGAATGTACAATGCTACGACATCAGGACTCGACCTGGCAACACTCCGAACTGAAATGGGGCTCGCCAATCCCACTGGAACAGCTCCTAGCAAAGTCTTTCACTCGTGCAGGTGTACTGCGTGGCATGAAACGCGGCCCCCGAAGAAGAAGGAGGGTCGCACGGAATATGTCGAGTATGTAAAGCGATAACAAATAATAACCATAGCTTAATTTAGTAAGGAAGAAATCACAATCACGCTCATTACCTGCAGCCTTCGCTTAAGAGAAAACATAGATAAATACACAGAGTCTCAACAAGCTTTAAGTAACTAATCGCAATCCAACTAACGAATCCAGAGTAAATAATGTAATACATCACATGCGCCGCTTCCGGCAAAATAATGATAGCCCCTTCGGGCAGCCGCTTCCGGCTCGATATCAATAATGGCCCCTTCGGGCAGCCGCTTCCGGCTCAATATCAATAATGGCCCCTTCGGGCATTGCCGCTTCCGGCATAATAATAAAGATGGCCCCTTCGGGCATGCCGCTTCCGGCATAACAATAATCACGGCCCCTTCGGGCATAATAGTAATGATAATGTAAACATAAGTAGTAAGTGAAATGAAGTAGTAAAACCTCGCACCCCTTTCGGAGTGGTTTGGAAAAATAGCTCACTCAGTCATAAGCTGAGGCCATAGTGCTCCCAGACGTGAGCTGAGGCCATAGCACACTCAGTGATCAGCTGAGGCCACAGCTCGCTCAGACACGGACCGAGGCTATAGCACACTCAGGCATAGTCGAGGCCACCGCACCCCGCCGGAGTGGTTTTAGAAAGTCTAAATATTAAAATCTCACACCATCGGAGTGGTTTTAGAAAGTCTAAATATTAAAATCTCACACCCCCATCGGAGTGGTTTTAGAAAAATCAATTTTGTGTTTCTTTGTACAAAACTAGTTCTTTTAAAAATCATTGGTGAATCACAAACGCGTTTCCGAAGTCATTTTGGAAAAAGAGTAATAATCATATTAGAAACATTGTCACACCACCACGTACATTATGGAACATAATGAGGTAGCTAAACAACTGGCCCTTGGTAGTCGGGTCCTACTCATGCAAGTTCTAAATGTTTAGGGAGTTCTTCCATCATTTCACACAATTCCTAATTCAATTCTATTTGAATGAATAGTAGTTAATTTCAATCTCGAATTTCTAGAAAGGAATTGTCCCCGAGGCACATATTCAAGCCTACTACATCTAAGACATGCCAAAGAAGGAAAGTGAGGCCTTACATACCTTTTCCGCCTCTTACGCCACTCCAAATCCCAGTTCCAAGTTCGCCAAAATCTGCAATTTGGTCGCATTTACCGATTACTATTCATGAGACTTAAAGTTTCAATCTTGCCTCGATACTTGTCTGCGAAATTTCGGCAGTTTCGTAAACACACCATCCCGAGGATATGGCTCGGCCCAAATATCAACAACAATCCGAGAATGGAACTCGGCCACATTATTAACAACACTTCCAACAATACTTGCAATACTCATAACAATTTAATCAATTTAATTCACATAATATTCCAACAATTTAATCAACATGCTACTTCACCGAAACCTTAATTCAACAATAACCATACATTTCATCATCACTCATGTACGCTTAACTTCAACGCAACTTTCATTCTTATCGCATAATCCATGACGACAACTAGAATGTCAAGTAACATCAATTTACATTAACCTACCAAAACACCTATAATTCGACCATGACCATTTCTTACATACTTTCACACATTTCTATCCATTTCTATACATAACATCAACAACAAACACATTACATAAAATTAATCTATTATCCGCATACTACATCACACACATGCACGACTCAACATCAACATCATTCTTCTACGAACTCCATTCATTTCTTGACATTGGAATATATACAAATCATTCATGACAACAACAATCCACATGCTACATAGAATCACTTCATCTCCTTCTAGCCACACACCTATTCGGCCACACTATATATATATACACATCTCATGAATTCCATTCATCTCCACACTCTACAACACACAAACCATGCATAGTATATGAAAGAGGAGATGGAATCCTTACCTTTTCCTCCAACTTCTTTACTTGTCCCAAATGCGAAAACGATGAAACCAACGGTTTATCTTCCGAGATAATTATACCACGTCGAAGAGCGTCTTGAACTTAATAAGAATACAAGAGAATTACAATTTTTGGACCAAGATTGAAGGCTAGAAATTTTTTTCTCTTTCCTTTTCTCTTCTCTTTCTCTTGGTCGTTTTCCTCTCTCTTTTCTTTGCTGAATTTTTACGGGAAAGTTTTGGAACTGTTTTTTTGGAAAAAAATAAGGTTTCGTCCCTTTTAAAAACTGCCAACGTCGGAGTTCGTAGCTGCGATGCGCGCGTCCGTAGCGTGCGTAGCGATGCCGCGGGATTACTTGTTCTGCGTCGATAGTTCAGTTTGTAACGTCTATAATTCTCTACTCCATGTCCTATCAATGAACGGTTTGTTGCATTACAAACTAGACTCGACGAACTTCATTTTAGGCTTTAAAACACCTTAAAACTCCACATATACTATGAGATATGCGCCTCCATAGTTGACTTAAAAATTCGCTTCAGCATTTCCCAAATTTTCGTCGAACTTATTTTCTTCAATTTACTCGATCTCGAAATATTCCAACGCACAAAATGTGGGATATAACAATATATTTGTGCATAGACACCATATACTTCATGTACTTGTCATCATACATTATCGTAGGTTCATCGCTATCATTTGTTTCATGAACATGTTATCCTTTCATCTTTAATCGTGTCATAATCGCATCATAAGCATATCATATTTTAGCATTCTTACGTCACATATAACTATGCATATCCTTAACACATACATTTGAACTCAAGACATACGTATTTATATCGGGGTGACATAAGGTCGTGGACCCCGACTTCGTTATGGGACATTCGTATGTATATTGCCTCGCATGAAGGAGCAAGCATGAGGTGAGTGGGCATAATGATCAATACCATTAGATTACAGATATAGCGTTATTAGCGTCATAGGAGCATTATACCATAGACCATAGCATCTCTAGTCTTTAGCTTACTATCATCATTATCGTATTCATGCTCATAGCATACCTCTTATCTCGTATAGCTATTCATGAGTGGGGACTCTTGACTTTCTTGGAGAGAGGAATCTCATAGGAGAGGAGGAAATGTGTTATACCCTGTATTTTGCGCATTCAGATAGTTTGGGATAATGGTAACAAGTTAAGGACAATGCTATGTATTGATCTTGTTTG
>NW_026716562.1:0-17322 GCF_029784015.1 Lycium ferocissimum
TATTATTCATACGTTATATCTCTTTACTATGCTACTATTCATGCCTTACATACTCGGTACATTGCTCGTACCGACCCCCCTTTCTTCGGGGTCGCGTTTCATGCCGCGCGGTACGCCCCGCACGGATTGAAGTTAGTATAGAAGATGTTCCAGCGAAGTTGGCAAGCTCCATTTGGCTTCGGAGTGTAGCCGAGTTTAGACACGTGCTAGGATTCGGATTACGGTTAGAGACTTTGCGTACGAGTCGTGGGTTTTGGGAGACGATTGGTGTTATGATATGAGTTTGTACCGCTACATATTTTACTCGATTTAAAAGCAACGAAAGGGGCCTATTATGTATGAGTAATTTTATTAAGTATGTTTGCTATAAAGGTTCAGAAAAAAAAAATTCAGCACGTAGTAAGAGTCAGCGGGTTCGCTCGGCTCCGGTTACGGGGTCGGGTGCCCATCACACCCTGATCAAGATTGGGGTGTGACACTTATACTAACTTTTGATTTCAGCAGAAGAACGACATCGACAGAAGGAAGTGATTGACGATATTGGAAGTTACAAAGCACGCAGGTAAGCTAAGGTACGAAAGGTATATGTCGAATAAGGTATTGAAGTACGAGCGACATGTAAAGTTGAAAACCGAAAGGGAAAGTAAACAGGAAAGTGTAACAGGTGCAGTTCGAGTTGGACATACGAGATAAGCCCATCATTCTCATACTGATGTTGATATCGGGAGCCCTGTGTGGCTGTGATGTGATATAATATATATATATGTTGGCCCCGTAAGGCATTGTTGGTATTTCCTGCGTACAGGTTTTGAGATAGTAAGAAATTTAGAGGAAACTCTGCCGAAATTTTTCCAGTAAATAAAACAAGAATGAGGTATGGGTTTGTAATATGCCTCGAAAGGTCGTGTTAATAGTAAGGATAGAATTTGACTAAGTTGCAAGTACGGCTGACCTTGAAAAGTAAGTTAACTACTGAATTGGCGGTAATAGTAATTAGGAGGTCGATATTGATAGATAAGAAGAAGAATTGTGACGGATATGAAAGTACTGATAAGACAACTTGTGAGATATTAAAGATAAGATTGACCGGAAAGGGTAAAAAAGTTAAGAAGTGTGACACTATAAGGTTGATTACGAACAGGATATTATGTGAATATCATAGGGATCATTATGAAAATGAGCAAAACCTAGCGGGGAAGCGACTAAAGGATATGACGTGATCCGTGTGACTAAAGTATGAAGGTGAGCTAGTGAAAAAAAAGAAGAAGGGATTAATTGGAAGGAGGAGATAAAAAGAGAAGTGAGTAAGATAACAGTGTAGTAATAGATGATGACATATGTAGCCGTGAACACCGGTAATATCAACGACGGAACTATGAAAGACCAAGCCATAGAAAGATGAGCAATATGGTAGAATGGGTGTTAGGAAATGACCGATATGATAGGAACAAATAGGGATGAACAGAATATGATTTGAAAACGAGGAAGGGATTATGTAGGAGTAGTATTTCCCAAAGGACATAAAGGTATTATAAAATTCCTTGTGCGCTAGAAAGAGGGATGAACATAGATTGGGGAAATATGGTGGGGGGGGGGGGGGATGCTAAAGGAAGCACCCAGGATAGGCATAATTAAATAAGTGTGAATATGGAATGAAAAGGGAATACATAGTTATGAATTTAAAGGTGTAGTACAACGACATGGTTATAAGGTAAGGCCATTATTGAGACGAACTTGGTATGGTTTGAGTAAGTTAGAAGCTTGTGTTGGGCACACAGTAAGGGTAAAAAGGCATAAAGCATAAAGGGACACTACGTGCACACGACTTCACCTCAAAAAAATAATGGAATCTTTAGGCGACGAAGACGGTAGGCTCAAGGAACAGATTGTGCAATATAATTTCACCAAAAGGAACAGGTGATATAGATTGCGATAAAGGTGCTACATCAAGAGAACGTTAGACATGTATCGTCGGAATATAAGTGCCACCTAACTGATAATTTGGAATGCCTACAAGTATTAAAGAATTATTGAGTGAAGTACGAGACTCTTTCTAATTCGGAGGGAGATGTGTTATGAGAACGCTTTGAAGCCTGTCAAGACTCCAACTTACTCCAGATTATGTCTTTGAAGGTCATGCGATGAGGTTGACGCGATCATATTAACATTAGGACGTCGCATTTCATCGAGTCCCAAAGTTAAGCGTCTGTCGAAGTGGGAGCAATTTTAGGATGGGTGACCCCCTGGGAAGTTTACTAAAAATCTTATAGAGCTGGACATAGGAAAGATAAATGGGAAGCTGGGGTAGCCTAAGATAAATCCGAACATACAGAGCGAAACCACATGTGGGGTCACGTGGGACGAGGCGATCGAACCGGTGAAAAAGAAAGAAGGTGCATTACAGCTTAAGAATCAGGGTAAGTTGAATAGTGTTGGAAATATTTTGTGAATAAGATGGTAGCGATTATGTATACGTATGTATATGATATCCCATACATGGCTATGGTGAATCCCAGCAATCGACGTTGAGGCATATTGGAAGGCATTAATCAGATAGGGTAAGGAAGTTCAAGTGAAAGAAAATAAAAATGGCACAAATGTTATAAGGCAAGCCGATGTTGTTTTCGCTACGAGTTGAGCTTGGAAAGTTCTAAGATAATGATATTTGGGAAAGAAAGAAAGTAAGTAGACGGTAGGTAAGGTGACCAAAATGTCGGAGAGAGCGAAAGAGTAAAGCACGGCGCGATTTGAATAGAAATGTGAGGGTAGACGTGTGAGAAAGATGAAGTGTGATGGTATGGAACCAAAGAGGATTGTGTAGAATTGCAGGATAGACTTCGATAAGTGGAACGAAAGAATAATGACCACAACGAAAAATGAGAAGTAAAGGAAAGAAAGATTAGGCCGTGCAACGGTGCTAAGAGATTTCTAACTTCCGAAGAATAAGTGCCGAAGGCGATGGATATCTAAAAACTATTGGTGTATTAGGACCCCTTAATAAGGGGGGGAGAACATATTGAACTTGAAAGAGGTTATGGCGTTCTTATGCCCCAAAAGGGGAAATTCATTAACTTAGAGCCAGAGTTCGAAACACAAGGAAATCAAAAACACATATACCTGTGTCATGAGAGAATCGAAAGGGAGTAAAAATTTTTGTAGCCCTATGTTTTTGTTGGGGTTGTATGGTAAGATTTGAAGGACAAAGGTTAAAGAAATAGTTGTGGCAAAAAAAAAAACTAAAGGAAAAGTTGCGGCAAGAGCCCAAGAATTTAGCTTGAACTCGAATTATGAGTTACCATAAGTGTAGTTGCACTGTGAAGGATAACGAAGGGTGCAGAACCACTACGTACAAATATACTTTGGATTGACAGAAGTAGTCCTGCGAAAGAACTAGGAGAAATAGTTTGAAGGACATAACCATTATACCCACTAGCAACAAAGTCATGTTGGGTGAGTACTCGGAATGTAAAGGTAAAATGGTGACAAGGTTATAAGTGTTATATCCCGTATTTTGGTATATTTGGATAATCTGAGTTAGTCATGACAAGTTAAGGACAAGGTTGTAATTTCTACCGATTTTGTTAAAAGTGCGTAAGTTGCATATTCATCTTTTCATTGGCATGGAGTGTTAAGGGTAAAATTGGAATAAGAAAAATTTGGGGTCAAAAGTGAATTATGGAAAGTTGAGCATTTCATGAAAATTAAGGGCTAGAAGTGAAATTTTGGAAATTAAATATTTCATGAAAATGGCCATATGTGGCCATGTGTGTGGTGTGGGTCCCTCCCACAAAACTTGGCCAAATTTAATTAGTTTAAGTTATGAGTGGTACATGTGTGCACTTTATACTTGTTGGGGCTTTTTATTTATATGGAGGATGGATGACTAGCAACATATTGGTCATCTTTTCAACTCTAGAAAGTTGGAGAAATATGAAGAACAACATAAGGGGCCATTCGGCCATGGGAGAGAAATAAAGAAGACCAAAAATTCTTCTTCAAAAATTATTTTCTTCTATGTTTTCAACTCATGGGAAGGTCCTTAATAACATGGAGTGGTTGATGGAGTAGCAAGAACAAGTGTTAGTTCATTTGCAAACCCTAGCCTAGTGGAAAGCTAAGAGGTAAAGGTGAGGTTCAATCTTATTTTTCATATGTTATGGATGATTTGTGTATGTTGTGAAGTGTGGAAATGAATGAGACTCATGAAAATATGGATGTTGAAGTGTAGCTGTGTATGTGTGTGTTTAACCGTGTGCATGTGGAGTTGTGTTGGAGTGATGAATTAATTGTATTCAACATGTTTGTGTGTTGTTGTAATGTGTAGAAAATGAATGAAACTCATGGAATGATGTATGTTGAGGAATGGCCGTGTAGGGGCTGTTTGGTATGCAAGAAATGAATTAATGTTATCTAGTATTTCGGTTGTCGTCGTTATGAATTCTATGACGTAAAATGAAGGGTAATGATCCAAGTTGAAGTTAAAAACCGTGTGGGCTGATTCGAAGCTTAATGTGATCTTATTATGGTTTCTTGAATTTATGAAAATGAAGTTGTAAACGTATGTATTGTTGACATAATCTATGAATGTGGAAGAAAGAAAGGTGTTGGTAATGTTCTTGTTGAATTGGAATGGTTTCGGGTGAGAAGCATGTATTGGATTGGCTTGTTTGATTATTGTGCGGATTGTTTGGAATGATCTTGAATCTTGTTTGAACGGTTTTGGATTGGTACTTGAATACGCGATCGTTGATATTAGTTTGAATGTATGAAGTTGAATTGAATATGCATGAAATGTTGTCGAATTGTGTAGAAAGGAATTATTAATGTTAGAATGCGTTTGGAATTGCTTGTGGATATTGTTGATGTGGTTGTTGGTATTGTTGTTGGATATTTGGCCGAGTTGAATTCTCGGGTGTTGAGTTTCTGTGGAAAATGCTGCCCAAATTTCTGTAAATAAAGTGCGAACTTAAAATGGGATTCCGAGGTGCCTATGACTAATGTTTGGTGTCTAATGACGATGTTGTAGATTTTGAGAAGCCGAGGCTTGAGTTCGGAATAGCTTAGAAAGCGGACGAGGTATGTAAAGCTCATCCTTCTTTCCTTTTGGCATGTCCTAGACGCAAGTAAGTTATGATGTATTATGAGCTTCGGGGGAAATTCTATTCGTAAAATCCGAGCATGTTGACGATGCTTATTTGCTTCTTGATGTTGGCACCTTTATATGGTCAAGCCATGGTTTATATGTCTTTGTAGGATTGCTTACCAATGTTGCATAAAAAGTTTTGTTTTCAAAAGAGTTTTGTAACTACGAACGCCCGTAACTTTCAAGGAAGGGCTCGGATCGCTTTGATAGCTTCGCAAATGATTTCATGACGTATAATGACTTAAATTTTCATAGGCGGGCCCGGATTGGGTTGACGCTCGTCCGTGGGTCCCGCGACTTTCTTCTGTATAGTTCTGGTGACTTTTGAAAGAATTTGATATGACTATCTTTCCGACCCCCGAGTATGATTACTTATTTATCTATTGAGTCTGAAATGAGGATTTTCGTGCATGTGATTTTGATACGTAACTATGGTTTTTGAAGTTCGGTTTGATATGTTCCCGAGTGATATTCGGAAGAAAACTTGATTTGACTACTGTTTTGATTTTTAAATGAGGACTTGTTTGATCATTCTGATTGAGTCAGTAATAAGGATTTATGTGCATATGGTTTCTCGGTTTGTAAATGATGTGTCCGGTATGCCGAGCCCCTTTCGGCCGGGTACTGTGTATATATGTATGATGTGTATTTCGAAATATCATGTGATATTACCGCTGGATTCTTGGCGGTATGCCGGTATGTGTGATGTTGCTTGTTGGATTCTTGACCGCGGTATGTGATGTTGCCGCTGGATTCTTGACCGCGGTATGTGATGTTGCCGCTGGATATTTTGACCGCGGTATGTGTGATGTTGCCGCTGGGTATTTGTCCGCGGTATGTTGAGTGATATTGACCGCTGGGTATTTGTCCGCGGTATGTTGAGTGATATTGACTGCTGGGTATTTGTCCGCGGTATGTTGAGTGATATTGACCGCTGGGTACTTGGCCGCGGTATGTGTATATGTGATTTTGACAGTCTGGATTATGATCAGTCGGTTAGTGCCAGCTCATATGATTTGTATTTTGAAAATAAACATTTTGGTATTTCGGATATGCACTTATTTTTGGTACTTCCGTTTCGATTATGACTCGGTTCTGGCTACTGTATTTTCTGCTTTTCTGGCTATTGTGCTCACTTTCTGTACTTCGTACTTCGGTTATGACTTCGTTTTCTGTATCTTCGGCTTTGCATACTCGGTACATATTCCGTGCGACCTCCGTCTTCGGGGCTGCGTTTCGTGCCGCGCAGTACCACAGATGAGTAAGTGACGTTAGCGAAGATGTTCCACCGGACCGGCGAGCTCCATTTCTCCCGGTGCCGAGTCAGTGCTTTTGCATGGTATCTCAAGTTATGGTAGAGACTTTGCGAGACGGTGTCGTGTGTGTAAGACGTCGCTTGTAAGTGGCTATGTAAGCCGGTGTATTATTATGCATTATGTTACGGATTTGTTGTGACTACAGATTTTATTTGATTTGAAAAAGACGAAAGACATGTTTGTTTTCCGAAAAAAAAAAATTTCGTTATGTGCTTATGACATGTATTGTGGGCCCAGTACGATTATGAGTATTACGAAAGTCTGCGGGTTCGCTCGGCCCTAGGTAAGGGTCGGGTGCCCATCACACCCTATCGGATTAAGGGTGTGACAAATTGGTATCAGAGCGGTTCGTCCTAGGGGTTGTCTCGCAAAGTCGTGTCGAGTAAAAAGTCCGTTTATGGTGTGAAGCGCGCCACATTTATAAACAGGGGGCTACGGGGCATCTAGGGTGGTTACTCTTCTTTCACATCTGAGATCGTGCCATAGAGCCAAGTCATAGGGAATGAGATTTCTTGCACTAACCTTTGGTTTCAGCAGAAGAATGACATCGATAGAAGAAAGCGATTGATGATATTGGAAGTTACAAAGTACGCAGGTAAGTAAAGGTATGAAAGATATATGTTGGGAAAGATATTGAAGTTGCGATTGAAATACAAGTTGAAGATTAAAGGGGGAAAGTAAACAAGAAAGTGTAACGAGTGTGCCGTTTGAGTTGGGCATACGAGGTATGTTTATCATATGTGTCTTGTTGATGATATTGGGAGCCCTGTGTGGCCGCGATATGATATGATATGTATATATGTATTTTGCCCCGTGAGGCATTGTTGGTATTACTCGTGTACGTGTTTTGAGATAGTAAGAAATATAGAGGAAACTCGCCGAAATTTTCCCGAGAAATAAAGAGAAGATGAGATGTAGGTTTGTAATGCGACTGAAAGGCCGTGTCCACGTAATGGTAAGATTTGAGTAAGTTGCGAGTATGGTCGACCCTCGGGAAAGAAGTAATAGTTTGATTAAGACAAGAGTAAGGAGGAAAAGAATTGTGATGGATATGAATATATTTGTCACGACCCAGCTCCGTAGGCCGTGACTGGTGCCCTACCCAAGCACCCGAACAGACTTACAAATCAAATCATCAAAATACCACGCGATCGGATTTAACAGACATTATTCGGACCGATAATCGAAAACTGACATCATACAAATGCTGTCCTAAGCGGTCGCCCGTGTCAAACATCACATCGAAATCAAAGTTGGCGGAATGTACATCGCCCAGACACACTCATGCAAACAGATGGGCCATATCGGCCATAGTAGCATACGGGGCCACTTAAGGACGCAAATCGAAATCATATATAGACGAACCGAAACCATACACACAACCAGACTGGACCCACGACCCACAAACATGACTACAGGCCTCTACAAACAGAACAGACATACGAACATATGACGGGACAGGGCCCCGCCGTACCCAAACAGTAGCAAATATACGAATATCCAAAGCGAGAGCATATATACCAAATGTGGGCTCGGATCGAAGGAGCACTCCAATGTAGCGAGAATAGGTAGCCTAAACGGGAAATCACCCAACCGAGCGCTGTACTGCGCGGCATGAAACGGCCCCCGCGAGAAAAGGGGGTCGATGCGGAAAAAATCGAGTATGTAAGCGAAGGTACGGTAATCCAAATCATAATCGGAGTGAGAAGATACGAACAAATACGAAGTAACGGACCCAAACTCGTACGGAATGCAAATGTGCGTAATGCAAATAAAAATCGTGCATAAGGCTCAGAACGTGGTCACCCCCCGACGCCGGTGCCACAACACATCATACTCCGAAGCTTTCAAATCTCGTACATCTCCGAACAAATCATAATATCACACACATCACATCATCAAACATAACGAAGCCATATCACATCATAACACCATAGACGGTAACCGGCCCTATGGCGAGGCCTCGAAACCGTAACACATCATACCGCCGAATATGTCATAGCGCACGATCACAAAACCGGCCCGAATGCCGGCGAACGAAATCATAATAATCGGCACGAATGAGTAGTAAAAGTAAAACATATGCATATTAAAAGTAAGTTCCAAGGCTTGACACATAGTTTCATTTACATATACAATAGCCTCAGAAGGCTCAAAACGAATATCGAGTAAATCGGAATTTGTATACGAAAGTTGCGGACTTTTAAATTATCAATTTTTCTCAAAAACACATCGTAGATCATTTTCGGAAAATTTGGCATCATTCTTAGTGACGAGCGTTCAAATAACATAATCAGACATTTCAAACGGACCATAGAGTTATAGGCAAACATTTCTTTTCGTATCATACAGAAAGGAGTCAGACAAACCAAATAAGGGAAGCCTCGGGACTTGCGGGCCCACCTCGGGTCAAGCCGAGGCGGCGAACATAATTTACAAACATTAGGCTCCATAAAGTTATCCGTGAAAGTTTCGGAGCCTTTTGGATGCATTCACGGAAGATACAAAGGTTTATGCGTTCTTATATCCAAAGGTAAGTATTTTGATTCAATAGCGCTGAATGGATAGTAACCAAAATCAAATTCGGATTTCTAGGAGCAGAATTAGTCCCGAGGTTCCGTTTTCAGCCTAGTAGGTCTAGGACATGCCATATGAAGAATAAGTAAGCTCTACATACCTTACGGACGTCTTATGCTCGCTTAATCTCCAATCCCGTTTCGTCAAAAATCTGCAAATGGTCATCTTTGCCAGTTACTATTCATGAGAGTTAACATTTCAATCTTGGTTTTATACTTGTCTACCGAAACTTCGGCAAAGACCTCCCCTATAAATGTGACACCCCGAGACTTAGCTCGGCTACTATACCAGCAACAACAACCCAACAACAATATCCATAACATTAACAATCACAACATAACACAACTAGTCAACTTTCCAACATAAGACAATAGTTTCCATTCCGACTTCACACTTATCATCCAATATCAAGGTTTTCATACTTATCTACTAATTCAAGACCATTCAAATACAATTCGAACACATTTCTCATTATTCGACAAAATATACCGAATTTCCATCAAACCATAATTCATCCAAAACTTCCAATTTTTCAACATAAATTTCCATAACACATTTTTGTCCTCCAACTTCATTAACAACAATCATAATTTGCATCTTAATGACTTCATTCTTATATTTACATAAACTACTACAATGTTGCATATTTTCCTACCACGACCTTACAGCATATTTTCCATAACAACAAAAACCATTAACCTTCCACTCACTTCATAATACCATAATAACACAATTAACATACCAAACAAATTCAATATCAACTTCCTTCATGCAAAACATCACACGGCCACACCTACCTTTTCCAAATTCAACCCAATTCATTCAACTTCCATTTCCAATATAAATTCCACCATAACCACACTAAAACACAACACAAAATTCGACTCATCTTATTCATAAAGCACTACACACACACGGCCTCTTACATTTTTCACACACATGCACGCCATGCAACCACACACTACAATTCAATAATTCTCATTCCATTCTAATCATTCTAACATGCATACTCATTCCATAACATACAAGAATAGAATTCATACCTTTTTCTTGAAATTTCAACTTGCCGCAAACGTGGTTCTTTTGCCAAACTAATTATACCACGTCGGAGAGCGTCTTGAGCTTGTTACTAATTCAAGAAGAACAAAATTTTTGCATCAAGAACTAAGGCTCCAAGAATTTTTTTCCTTTTTCTTTCTCTCTTTTTCTCCCTATGGCCGAAAGGCCTCATCTCTTTTTTTCTTGGTTTTTCTTTGATTTCTCTTGAAGCTTCTTGAACTAATCCACCTTATATAAATATTTAGCACATGGAAAATTAATAAAAACATGGGTTGGGCCAAGGCTTGGCCGGCCACCCCATCTCTTGGGCCTAAATCTTCTATTTTTTTTTGGCCCAACAATTTGGCTAAATTTCATAATTTCATGAAATAAATTTTTAAAATTCCGATTTTGTCCTTAACCATCCTCGATAATTCCGCACCAATGTTTCCATAGCCGACATAACTAATAAGATCCAAATATGGCCTTATTTCTTACAAGCAAAAATTATTCCAAACTTTCCAAATGTGCAAAAATGCCGGATATAACAATATTGATAAGACAGCTTGCGAGATATTAAGGATAAAGTGGATTAGAAAGGGGTAAAGAGTTAAGAAGTGTTATATTATGGGATTGGTTACGAATAAGATATAATGTGAATATAATGGGGATTGTTATAAAAATAAGTGAAGCCTAGTGTGAAAGTGGTCAAGGTTATGATGTGATCTATGTAGCTAGAATACAAAGGCAAGTGTGAAACGAAAAAATAAGCTATGGAACGAATAAGGAAGGGTTGAGTTAAAGATTAAGAGACGACATGAGATAATGTGCCTAGAATGTTACAAGTCGAGTAAAGGTAATTACAAGAAGGAGAAGTTTAAATCGAGATTCTTAAGACCCTATACGATTAGTTAAACATTCGAGGACGAATGTTCTAAAGGGGAAAAGGATGTTATATCCCGTATTTTGGTACATTGGGATAATCCGAGTTAGTCATGACAAGTTAAGGACAAGGTTGTAATTTCTTTCGATTTTGTTAAAAGTGCGTAAGTTGCATATTCATCTTTTCAATGGCATGGAGTGTTAAGGGTAAAATTGGAATAAGGAAAATTTGGGGTTAAAAGTGAATTATGAAAAGTTGAGCATTTCATGAAAATTAAGGGCTAGAAGTGAAATTTTGGAAATTAAATATTTCATGAAAATGGCCATATGTGGCCATGTGTGTGGTGTGGGTCCCTCCCACAAAACTTGGCCAAATTTAATTAGTTTAAGTTATGAGTGGTACATGTGTGCACTTTATACTTGTTGGGGCTTTTTATTTATATGGAGGATGGATGACTAGCAACATATTGGTCATCTTTTCAACTCTAGAAAGTTGGAGAAATATGAAGAACAACATAAGGGGCCATTCGGCCATGGGAGAGAAAAAGGAAGACCAAAAATTCTTCTTCAAAAATTATTTTCTTCTATGTTTTCAACTCATGGGAAGGTCCTTAATAACATGGAGTGGTTGATGGAGTAGCAAGAACAAGTGTTAGTTCATTTGCAAACCCTAGCCTAGTGGAAAGCTAAGAGGTAAAGGTGAGGTTCAATCTTATTTTTCATATGTTATGGATGATTTGTGTATGTTGTGAAGTGTGGAAATGAATGGGACTCATGAAAATATGGATGTTGAAGTGTAGCCGTGTATGTGTGTGTTTAAGCAGGTGTGCATGTGGAGTTGTGATGGAGTGATGAATTTATTGTATTCAACATGTTTGTGTGTTGTTGTAATGTGTAGAAAATGAATGAAACTCATGGAATGATGTATGTTGAGGAATGGTTTGTGTAGGGGCTGTTTGGTATGCAAGAAATGAATTAATGTTATCTAGTATTTCGGTTGTCGTCGTTATGAATTCTATGACGTAAAATGAAGGGTAATGATCAAGTTGAAGTTAAAAACCGTGTGGGCTGATTCGAAGCTTAATGTGATCTTATTATGGTTTCTTGAATTTATGAAAATGAAGTTGTAAACGTATGTATTGTTGACATAATCTATGAATGTGGAAGAAAGAAAGGTGTTGGTAATTTTCTTGTTGAATTGGAATGGTTTCGGGTGAGAAGCATGTATTGGATTGGCTTGTTTGATTATTGTGCGGATTGTTTGGAATGATCTTGAATCTTGTTTGAACGGTTTTGGATTGGTACTTGAATACGCGATCGTTGATATTAGTTTGAATGTATGAAGTTGAATTGAATATGCATGAAATGTTGTCGAATTGTGTAGAAAGGAATTATTAATGTTAGAATGCGTTTGGAATTGCTTATGGATATTGTTGATGTGGTTGTTGGTATTGTTGTTGGATATTTGGCCGAGTTGAATTCTCGGGGTGTTGAGTTTACAGGGGAAATGCCCTAAATTTACGTAAATAAAGTGCGAACTTAAAATGGGATTCGAGGTGCCTATGACTAATGTTTGGTGTCTAATGACGATGTTGTAGATTTTGAGAAGCCGAGGCTTGAGTTCGGAATAGCTTAGAAAGCGGACGAGGTATGTAAAGCTCATCCTTCTTTCCTTTTGGCATGTCTGAATGCAAGTAAGTTATGATGTATTATGAGCTTCGGGGGAAATTCTATTCGTAAAATCCGAGCATGTTGACGATGCTTATTTGCTTCTTGATGTTGGCACCTTTATATGGTCAAGCCATGGTTTATATGTCTTAGTAGGATTGCTTACCAATGTTGCATAAAAAGTTTTGTTTTCAAAAGAGTTTTGTAACTACGAATGCCCGTAACTTTCAAGGAAGGGCTCGGATCGCTTTGATATCTTCGCAAATGATTTCATGACGTATAATGACTTAAATTTTCATAGGCGGGCCCGGATTGGGTTGACGCTCGTCCGTGGGTCTGCGACTTTCTTGTATAGTTACGGTGACTTTTGAAAGAATTTGATATGACTATCTTTCCGACCCCCGAGTATGATTACTTATTTATCTATTGAGTCTGAAATGAGGATTTTCGTGCATGTGATTTTGATACATAACTATGGTTTTTGAAGTTCGGTTTGATATGTTCCCGAGTGATATTCGGAAGAAAACTTGATTTGACTACTGTTTTGATTTTTAAATGAGGACTTGTTTGATCATTCTGATTGAGTCAATAATGAGGATTTATGTGCATATGGTTTCTCGGTTTGTAAATGATGTGTCCGGTATGCCGAGCCCCTTTCGGCCGGGTACTGTGTATATATGTATGATGTGTATTTCGAAATATCATGTGATATTACCGCTGGATTCTTGGCCGCGGTATGCCGGTATGTGTGATGTTGCCGCTGGATTCTTGACCGCGGTATGTGATGTTGCCGCTGGATTCTTGACCGCGGTATGTGATGTTGCCGCTGGATATTTTGACCGCGGTATGTGTGATGTTGCATTAGGTATTTGTCCGCTGTATGTTGAGTGATATTGACCGTGGGTATTTGTCCGCGTATGTTGAGTGATATTGATTGCGGGTATTTGTCCATGGTATGTTGAGTGATATTAATGCTTTGGGTACTTGGCAGCGGTATGTGTATATGTGATTTTATGATGGATTATGATCGGTCGGTTAGTGCCCGGCTACGTATGATTTGTATTTTGAAAATAAACATTTTGGTATTTCGGATATGCACTTATTTTTGGTACTTCCGTTTGATTATGACTCGGTTCGCTCTTTTTACTACTTTTACTGGCTATTGTGCTCAACTGCATTACTTCGTGCTTCGGTTATGACTTCGTTTTACGTAACTTCGGCTTTGCATACTCGGTACATATTCGTGCGACCTCTGTCTTCGAATTTCGCGTTTACGTACGCGCGGTACTTGAGATGAGTAAGTGACGTTAGCAGAAGATGTTCGAGCTGAATTTGTGAACTCATTCCTCATAGGTCTTTTGATCGAGTGCTTTATGGTATCTCAAGTTATGGTAGAGACTTTGCAGACAGTGTCGTGTGTGTAATACGTCAGTTTGTAAGTGGCTATGTAAGCCGGTGTATTATTATGCATTATGTTACGGATTTGTTGTGACTACAGATTTTATTTGATTTGAAAAAGACGAAAGACATGTTTGTTTTCCGAAAAAAAAAAAAAATTTCGTTATGTGCTTGACATGTATTGTGGGCCGGTACAATTATGAGTATTACGAAAGTCTGCAAGGGTTCGCTCGGCCCTAGGTAAGGGTCGGGTGCCCATCACACTATCGGATTAAGGTGTGACAAATTGGTATCGGAGCGGTTCGTCCTAGGGGTTGTACGCAAGAGTCGTGTCCGAGAGAGTCCTGTTTATGGTGTGAAGCGCGCCACATTTATAAACGAGGGGGCTACGGGCATCTAGGGTGGTTACTCTTCTTTCACATCGAGATCGTGCCATAGAGCCAAGTCATAGGGAATGAGATTTCTTGCACTAACCTTTGGTTTCGGCAGGAAGAATGACATCGATAGAAGAAAGCGATTGATGATGTTGGAAGTTACAAAGTACGCAGGTAAGTAAAGGTATGAAAGATATATGTTGGGAAAGATATTGAAGTTGCGATTGAAATACAAGTTGAAGATTAAAGGGGGAAAGTAAACAAGAAAGTGTAACGATTGCCTTGGTTTGAGTTGGGCATACGAGGTATGTTTATCATTTGTGTCTTGTTTATGATATTGGGAGCCTGTGTGGCTGCGATATGATATGATATGTATATATGTATTTTGGCCTGTGAGGCATTGTTGGTATTCCACGTGTACGAGGTTTTGAGATAGTAAGAAATATAGAGGAAACTCTGCCGAAATTTTTCCAGAAATAAAGAGAAGATGAGATGTAGGTTTGTAATGCGACTTGAAAGGCCGTGTCCACCGTAATGGTAAGATTTGAGTAAGTTGCGAGTATGGCTGACCTCGGGAAAGAAGTAATAGTTTGATTAAGACAAGAGTAAGGAGGAAAAGAATTGTGATGGATATGAATATATTGATAAGACAGCTTGCGAGATATTAAGGATAAAGTGGATCAGAAAGGGTAAAGAGTTAAGAAGTGTTATATTATGGGATTGGTTACGAATAAGATATAATGTGAATATAATGGGGATTGTTATGAAAATAAGTGAAGCCTAGTGTGAAAGTGGCCAAGTTTATGATGTGATCTATGTAGCTAGAATACAAAGGCAAGTGTGAAACGAAAAAACAAGCTATGGAACGAATAAGGAAGGGTTGAGTTAAAGATTAAGAGACGACATGAGATAATGTGCCTAGAATGTTACAAGTCGAGTAAAAGGTAATTACAAGAAGGAGAAGTTTAAATCGAGATTCTTAAGACCCTATACGATTAGTTAAACATTCGAGGACGAATGTTCCTAAAGGGGAAAAGGATGTTATATCCCGTATTTTGGTACATTGGGATAATCCGAGTTAGTCATGACAAGTTAAGGACAAGGTTGTAATTTCTTCCGATTTTGTTAAAAGTGCGTAAGTTGCATATTCATCTTTTCAATGGCATGGAGTGTTAAGGGTAAAATTGGAATAAGGAAAATTTGGGGTTAAAAGTGAATTATGAAAAGTTGAGCATTTCATGAAAATTAAGGGCTAGAAGTGAAATTTTGGAAATTAAATATTTCATGAAAATGGCCATATGTGGCCATGTGTGTGGTGTGGGTCCCTCCCACAAAACTTGCCAAATTTAATTAGTTTAAGTTATGAGTGGTACATGTGTGCACTTTATACTTGTTAGGGCTTTTTATTTATATGGAGGATGGATGACTAGCAACATATTGGTCATCTTTTCAACTCTAGAAAGTTGGAGAAATATGAAGAACAACATAAGGGGCCATTCGGCCATGGGAGAGAAAAAAGGAAGACCAAAAATTCTTCTTCAAAAATTATTTTCTTCTATGTTTTCAACTCATGGGAAGGTCCTTAATAACATGGAGTGGTTGATGGAGTAGCAAGAACAAGTGTTAGTTCATTTGCAAACCCTAGCCTAGTGGAAAGCTAAGAGGTAAAGGTGAGGTTCAATCTTATTTTTCATATGTTATGGATGATTTGTGTATGTTGTGAAGTGTGGAAATGAATGGGACTCATGAAAATATGGATGTTGAAGTGTAGCCGTGTATGTGTGTGTTTAACCGTGTGCATGTGGAGTTGTGATGGAGTGATGAATTAATTGTATTCAACATGTTTGTGTGTTGTTGTAATGTGTAGAAAATGAATGAAACTCATGGAATGATGTATGTTGAGGAATGGCCGTGTAGGGGTACATTTTGGTATGCAAGAAATGAATTAATGTTATCTAGTATTTCGGTTGTCGTCGTTATGAATTCTATGACGTAAAATGAAGGGTAATGATCCAAGTTGAAGTTAAAAACGTGTGGGCTGATTCGAAGCTTAATGTGATCTTATTATGGTTTCTTGAATTTATGAAAATGAAGTTGTAAACGTATGTATTGTTGACATAATCTATGAATGTGGAAGAAAGAAAGGTGTTGGTAATTTTCTTGTTGAATTGGAATGGTTTCGGGTGAGAAGCATGTATTGGATTGGCTTGTTTGATTATTGTGCGGATTGTTTGGAATGATCTTGAATCTTGTTTGAACGGTTTTGGATTGGTACTTGAATACGCGATCGTTGATATTAGTTTGAATGTATGAAGTTGAATTGAATATGCATGAAATGTTGTCGAATTGTGTAGAAAGGAATTATTAATGTTAGAATGCGTTTGGAATTGCTTATGGATATTGTTGATGTGGTTGTTGGTATTGTTGTTGGATATTTGGCGAGTTGAATTCTCGGGGTGTTGAGTTTACGGAAATGCGCAAATTTACGTAAATAAAGTGCGAACTTAAAAGTGGGATTCCGAGGTGCCTATGACTAATGTTTGGTGTCTAATGACGATGTTGTAGATTTTGAGAAGCCGAGGCTTGAGTTCGGAATAGCTTAGAAAGCGGACGAGGTATGTAAAGCTCATCCTTCTTTCCTTTTGGCATGTCTAGACGCAAGTAAGTTATGATGTATTATGAGCTTCGGGGAAATTCTATTCGTAAAATCCGAGCATGTTGACGATGCTTATTTGCTTCTTGATGTTGGCACCTTTATATGGTCAAGCCATGGTTTATATGTCTTTGTAGGATTGCTTACCAATGTTGCGTAAAAAGTTTTGTTTTTCAAAAGAGTTTTGTAACTACGAACGCCGTAACTTTCAAGGAAGGGCTCGGATCGCTTTGATATCTTCGCAAATGATTTCATGACGTATAATGACTTAAA